>NW_027152475.1:0-129340 GCF_040937935.1 Hyperolius riggenbachi | reverse complement strand
GAGAGAGAGTATTAATACTGCACACGTAGCTGCGGACACAGAGAGAGTATTAATACTGCACACGTAGCTGCGGGCACAGAGAGATTATTAATACTGCACACGTAGCTGCGGGCACAGAGAGATTATTAATACTGCACACGTAGCTGCGGGCACAGAGAGATTATTAATACTGCACACGTAGCTGCGGACACAGAGAGAGTATTAATACTGCACATGTAGCTGCAGACACAGAGAGTATTAATACTGCACACGTAGCTGCGGGCACAGAGAGAGTATTAATACTGCACACGTAGCTGCAGACACAGAGAGAGTATTAATACTGCACACGTAGCTGCGGACACAGAGAGAGTATTAATACTGCACACGTAGCTGCGGACACAGAGAGAGTATTAATACTGCACATGTAGCTGCAGACACAGAGAGAGTATTAATACTGCACACGTAGCTGCGGGCACAGAGAGAGTATTAATACTGCACACGTAGCTGCGGGCACAGAGAGATTATTAATACTGCACACGTAGCTGCGGACACAGAGAGAGTATTAATACTGCACATGTAGCTGCAGACACAGAGAGAGTATTAATACTGCACACGTAGCTGCGGGCACAGAGAGATTATTAATACTGCACACGTAGCTGCGGGCACAGAGAGATTATTAATACTGCACACGTAGCTGCGGACACAGAGAGAGTATTAATACTGCACATGTAGCTGCAGACACAGAGAGTATTAATACTGCACACGTAGCTGCGGGCACAGAGAGAGTATTAATACTGCACACGTAGCTGCAGACACAGAGAGAGTATTAATACTGCACACGTAGCTGCGGACACAGAGAGAGTATTAATACTGCACACGTAGCTGCGGACACAGAGAGAGTATTAATACTGCACATGTAGCTGCAGACACAGAGAGAGTATTAATACTGCACACGTAGCTGCGGGCACAGAGAGATTATTAATACTGCACACGTAGCTGCGGGCACAGAGAGATTATTAATACTGCACACGTAGCTGCGGACACAGAGAGAGTATTAATACTGCACATGTAGCTGCAGACACAGAGAGTATTAATACTGCACACGTAGCTGCGGGCACAGAGAGAGTATTAATACTGCACACGTAGCTGCAGACACAGAGAGAGTATTAATACTGCACACGTAGCTGCGGACACAGAGAGAGTATTAATACTGCACACGTAGCTGCGGACACAGAGAGAGTATTAATACTGCACATGTAGCTGCAGACACAGAGAGAGTATTAATACTGCACACGTAGCTGCGGGCACAGAGAGAGTATTAATACTGCACACGTAGCTGCGGGCACAGAGAGATTATTAATACTGCACACGTAGCTGCGAATACAGAGAGAGTATTAATACTGCACACATAGCTGCGGACACAGAGAGAGTATTAATATTGCACACGTAGCTGCAGACAATATAGAGTATTAATACTGCACACGTAGCTGCGGATACAGAGAGAGTATTAATACTGCACACGTAGCTGCGGACACAGAGAGAGTATTAATACTGCACACGTAGCTGCGGACACAGAGAGAGTATTAATATTGCACACGTAGCTGCGGACACAGAGAGAGTATTAATACTGCACACTTTGCTGCGGACACAGAGAGAGTATTAATACTGCACACGTAGCTGCGGGCACAGAGAGATTATTAATACTGCACACGTAGCTGCGGACACAGAGAGAGTATTAATACTGCACATGTAGCTGCAGACACAGAGAGTATTAATACTGCACACGTAGCTGCGGGCACAGAGAGATTATTAATACTGCACACGTAGCTGCGGGCACAGAGAGATTATTAATACTGCACACGTAGCTGCGGGCACAGAGAGATTATTAATACTGCACACGTAGCTGCGGACACAGAGAGAGTATTAATACTGCACACGTAGCTGCAGGCACAGAGAGAGTATTAATACTGCACACGTAGCTACAGACACAGAGAGAGTATTAATACTGCACATGTAGCTGCAGACACAGAGAGAGTATTAATACTGCACACGTAGCTGCGGGCACAGAGAGAGTATTAATACTGCACACGTAGCTGCGGGCACAGAGAGATTATTAATACTGCACACGTAGCTGCGGACACAGAGAGAGTATTAAAACTGCACACGTAGCTGCGGACACAGAGAGAGTATTAATACTGCACACGTAGCTGCGGATACAGAGAGAGTATTAATACTGCACACGTAGCTGCGGGCACAGAGAGATTATTAATACTGCACACGTAGCTGCGGACACAGAGAGAGTATTAAAACTGCACACGTAGCTGCGGACACAGAGAGAGTATTAATACTGCACACGTAGTTGCGGACACAGAGAGAGTATTAATACTGCACACGTAGCTGCAGACAATAGAGAGTATTAATACAGCACACGTAGCTGCGGATACAGAGAGAGTATTAATACTGCACACGTAGCTGCGGACACAGAGAGAGTATTAATACTGCACACGTAGTTGCGGACACAGAGAGAGTATTAATATTGCACACGTAGCTGCGGACACAGAGAGAGTATTAATACTGCACACGTAGCTGCAGACAATAGAGAGTATTAATACAGCACACGTAGCTGCGGATACAGAGAGAGTATTAATACTGCACACGTAGCTGCGGACACAGAGAGAGTATTAATACTGCACACGTAGTTGCGGACACAGAGAGAGTATTAATATTGCACACGTAGCTGCGGACACAGAGAGAGTATTAATACTGCACACGTAGCTGCGGACACAGAGAGTATTAATACTGCACACGTAGCTGCGGGCACAGAGAGATTATTAATACTGCACACGTAGCTGCGGACACAGAGAGAGTATTAACACTGCACACGTAGCTGCGGACAGAGAGAGTATTAATACTGCACACGTTGCTGCGGGCACAGAGAGAGTATTAATGCTGCACACGTAGCTGCGGGCACAGAGAGAGTATTAATACTGCACACGTAGCTGCAGACACAGAGAGAGCATTAATACTGCACACGTAGCTGTGGGCAAAGAGAGAATATTAATACTGCACACGTAGTTGCGGACACAGAGAGAGTATTAGTACTGCACACGTAGCTGCGGACACAGAGAGAGTATTAATACTGCACACATAGCTGCGGACACAGAGAGAGTATTAATACTGCACACGTAGCTGCGGGCACAGAGAGATTATTAATACTGCACACGTAGCTGCGGACACAGAGAGAGTATTAATACTGCACACGTAGCTGCGGACACAGAGAGAGTATTAATACTGCACACGTAGTTGCGAATACAGAGAGAGTATTAATACTGCACACGCATCTGCGGACACACAGAGAGCATTAATACTGCACACGCATCTGCGGACACAGAGAGAGCATTAATACTGCACACGTAGCTGCGGAAACAGAGAGAGCATTAATACTGCACACGCAGCTGCGGACACAGAGAGAGCATTAATACTGCACACGTAGCTGCGGAAAAAGAGAGTGTATTAATACTGCACACGTAGCTGCAGACACAGAGAGAGTATTAATACTGCACACGCAGCTGCGGACAAAGAGAGAGTATTAATACTGCACACGTAGCTGCGGACACAGAGAGAGTATTAATACTGCACACATAGCTGCGGACACAGAGAGAGTATTAATACTGCACACGTAGCTGCGGACACAGAGACAGTATTAATACTGCACACGTAGCTGCGGGCACAGAGAGAGTATTAATACTGCACACGTAGCTGCGGACACAGAGACAGTATTAATACTGCACACGTAGCTGCGGGCACAGAGAGAGTATTAATACTGCACACGTAGCTGCGGACACAGAGAGAGTACTAATACTGCACACGTAGCTGCGGACACAGAGAGAGTATTAATACTGCACACGCAGCTGCAGACACAGAGAGAGTATTAATACTGCACACGTAGCTGCGGACACAGAGAGAGTATTAATACTGCACACATAGCTGCGGGCACAGAATGAGTATTAATACTGCACACGTAGCTGCGTGCACAGAGAGAGTACTAATACTGCACACGTAGCTGCGGACACAGAGAGAGTACTAATACTGCACACGTAGCTGCGGACACAGAGAGAGTATTAATACTGCACACATAGCTGCGGACACAGAGAGAGTATTAATACTGCACACGTAGCTGCGGACACAGAGAGAGTATTAATACTGCACACGTAGCTGCGGATACAGAGAGAGTACTAATACTGCACACGTAGCTGCGGACACAGAGAGAGTATTAACCACTTAAGGACCGGGGCTGTCCTGTGTGATCTGCGCTGCGTGGGCTCTCCAGCCCGCAGCGCAGATCGTGAGCAAGGCAGGGCGATCAGACTTCCCCCCCTTTTTTCCCCACTAGGGGGATGACCTGCTGGGGGGGTCTGATCGCCTCCGCTCCGTGTGGCCGAGCGGGGGGGGCTCTTCAAAGCCCCCCTCCGCAGCGTTTCCGGCGGTCCTTAATACTGCACACGTAGCATGCGGACACAGAGAGAGTATTAATACTGCACACGTAGCTGCGGATACAGAGAGAGTATTAATACTGCACACGTAGCTGCGGACACAGAGAGAGTATTAATACTGCACACGTAGCTGCGGAAACAGAGAGAGCATTAATACTGCACACGCAGCTGCGGACACAGAGAGAGCATTAATACTGCACACGTAGCTGTGGAAAAAGAGAGAGTATTAATACTGCACACGTAGCTGCGGACACAGAGAGAGTATTAATACTGCACACGTAGCTGGAGACACAGAGAGAGTATTAATACTGCAAACGTAGCTGCGGATACAGAGAGAGTATTAATACTGCACACAAAGCTGCGGACACAGAGAGAGTATTAATACTGCACACGTAGCTGCGGACACAGAGAGAGTATTAATACAGCACACGTAGCTGCAGACACAGAGAGAGTATTTATACTGCACACGTAGCTGCAGACACAGAGAGAGTATTAATACTGCACACATAGCTGCGGGCACAGAGAGAGTACTAATACTGCACACGTAGCTGTGGGCAAAGAGAGAGTATTAATACTGCACACGTAGTTGCGGACACAGAGATAGTATTAGTACTGCACACGTAGCTGCGGACACAGAGAGAGTATTAATACTGCACACGTAGCTGCGGGCACAGAGAGAGTATTAATACTGCACACGTAGCTGCGGGCACAGAGAGATTATTAATACTGCACACGTAGCTGCGGACACAGAGAGAGTATTAATACTGCACACGTAGCTGCGGACACAGAGAGAGTATTAATACTGCACACGTAGCTGCGAATACAGAGAGAGTATTAATACTGCACACATAGCTGCGGACACAGAGAGAGCATTAATACTGCACACGCATCTGCGGACACAGAGAGAGCATTAATACTGCACACGTAGCTGCGGAAACAGAGAGAGTATTAATACTGCACACGTAGCTGCGGACACAGAGAGTATTAATACTGCACACGTAGCTGCGGGCACAGAGAGATTATTAATACTGCACACGTAGCTGCGGACACAGAGAGAGTATTAACACTGCACACGTAGCTGCGGACAGAGAGAGTATTAATACTGCACACGTTGCTGCGGGCACAGAGAGAGTATTAATGCTGCACACGTAGCTGCGGGCACAGAGAGAGTATTAATACTGCACACGTAGCTGCAGACACAGAGAGAGCATTAATACTGCACACGTAGCTGTGGGCAAAGAGAGAATATTAATACTGCACACGTAGTTGCGGACACAGAGAGAGTATTAGTACTGCACACGTAGCTGCGGACACAGAGAGAGTATTAATACTGCACACATAGCTGCGGACACAGAGAGAGTATTAATACTGCACACGTAGCTGCGGGCACAGAGAGATTATTAATACTGCACACGTAGCTGCGGACACAGAGAGAGTATTAATACTGCACACGTAGCTGCGGACACAGAGAGAGTATTAATACTGCACACGTAGTTGCGAATACAGAGAGAGTATTAATACTGCACACGCATCTGCGGACACACAGAGAGCATTAATACTGCACACGCATCTGCGGACACAGAGAGAGCATTAATACTGCACACGTAGCTGCGGAAACAGAGAGAGCATTAATACTGCACACGCAGCTGCGGACACAGAGAGAGCATTAATACTGCACACGTAGCTGCGGAAAAAGAGAGTGTATTAATACTGCACACGTAGCTGCAGACACAGAGAGAGTATTAATACTGCACACGCAGCTGCGGACAAAGAGAGAGTATTAATACTGCACACGTAGCTGCGGACACAGAGAGAGTATTAATACTGCACACATAGCTGCGGACACAGAGAGAGTATTAATACTGCACACGTAGCTGCGGACACAGAGACAGTATTAATACTGCACACGTAGCTGCGGGCACAGAGAGAGTATTAATACTGCACACGTAGCTGCGGGCACAGAGACAGTATTAATACTGCACACGTAGCTGCGGGCACAGAGAGAGTATTAATACTGCACACGTAGCTGCGGACACAGAGAGAGTACTAATACTGCACACGTAGCTGCGGACACAGAGAGAGTATTAATACTGCACACGCAGCTGCAGACACAGAGAGAGTATTAATACTGCACACGTAGCTGCGGACACAGAGAGAGTATTAATACTGCACACATAGCTGCGGGCACAGAATGAGTATTAATACTGCACACGTAGCTGCGTGCACAGAGAGAGTACTAATACTGCACACGTAGCTGCGGACACAGAGAGAGTACTAATACTGCACACGTAGCTGCGGACACAGAGAGAGTATTAATACTGCACACATAGCTGCGGACACAGAGAGAGTATTAATACTGCACACGTAGCTGCGGACACAGAGAGAGTATTAATACTGCACACGTAGCTGCGGATACAGAGAGAGTACTAATACTGCACACGTAGCTGCGGACACAGAGAGAGTATTAACCACTTAAGGACCGGGGCTGTCCTGTGTGATCTGCGCTGCGTGGGCTCTCCAGCCCGCAGCGCAGATCGTGAGCAAGGCAGGGCGATCAGACTTCCCCCCCTTTTTTCCCCACTAGGGGGATGACCTGCTGGGGGGGTCTGATCGCCTCCGCTCCGTGTGGCCGAGCGGGGGGGGCTCTTCAAAGCCCCCCTCCGCAGCGTTTCCGGCGGTCCTTAATACTGCACACGTAGCATGCGGACACAGAGAGAGTATTAATACTGCACACGTAGCTGCGGATACAGAGAGAGTATTAATACTGCACACGTAGCTGCGGACACAGAGAGAGTATTAATACTGCACACGTAGCTGCGGAAACAGAGAGAGCATTAATACTGCACACGCAGCTGCGGACACAGAGAGAGCATTAATACTGCACACGTAGCTGTGGAAAAAGAGAGAGTATTAATACTGCACACGTAGCTGCGGACACAGAGAGAGTATTAATACTGCACACGTAGCTGGAGACACAGAGAGAGTATTAATACTGCAAACGTAGCTGCGGATACAGAGAGAGTATTAATACTGCACACAAAGCTGCGGACACAGAGAGAGTATTAATACTGCACACGTAGCTGCGGACACAGAGAGAGTATTAATACAGCACACGTAGCTGCAGACACAGAGAGAGTATTTATACTGCACACGTAGCTGCAGACACAGAGAGAGTATTAATACTGCACACATAGCTGCGGGCACAGAGAGAGTACTAATACTGCACACGTAGCTGTGGGCAAAGAGAGAGTATTAATACTGCACACGTAGTTGCGGACACAGAGATAGTATTAGTACTGCACACGTAGCTGCGGACACAGAGAGAGTATTAATACTGCACACGTAGCTGCGGGCACAGAGAGATTATTAATACTGCACACGTAGCTGCGGACACAGAGAGAGTATTAATACTGCACACGTAGCTGCGGACACAGAGAGAGTATTAATACTGCACACGTAGCTGCGAATACAGAGAGAGTATTAATACTGCACACATAGCTGCGGACACAGAGAGAGCATTAATACTGCACACGCATCTGCGGACACAGAGAGAGCATTAATACTGCACACGTAGCTGCGGAAACAGAGAGAGTATTAATACTGCACACGTAGCTGCGGACACAGAGAGAGTATTAATACTGCACACGTAGCTGCGAATACAGAGAGAGTATTAATACTGCACACATAGCTGCGGACACAGAGAGAGCATTAATACTGCACACGCATCTGCGGACACAGAGAGAGCATTAATACTGCACACGTAGCTGCGGAAACAGAGAGTGCATTAATACTGCACACGCAGCTGCGGACACAGAGAGAGCATTAATACTGCACACGTAGCTGCGGAAAAAGAGAGAGTATTAATACTGCACACGTAGCTGCAGACACAGAGAGAGTATTAATACTGCACACGTAGCTGCGGACAAAGAGAGAGAGAGAATTAATACTGCACACGTAGCTGCGGACAAAGAGAGAGTATTAATACTGCACACGTAGCTGCGGACACAGAGAGAGTATTAATACTGCACACATAGCTGCGGACACAGAGAGAGTATTAATACTGCACACGTAGCTGCGGACACAGAGACAGTATTAATAGTGCACACGTAGCTGCGGGCACAGAGAGAGTATTAATACTGCACACGTAGCTGCGGACACAGAGAGAGTACTAATATTGCACACGTAGCTGCGGACACAGAGAGAGCATTAACACTGCACACGCAGCTGCAGACACAGAGAGAGTATTAATACTGCACACATAGCTGCAGGCACAGAATGAGTATTAATACTGCACACGTAGCTGCGTGCACAGAGAGAGTACTAATACTGCACACGTAGCTGCGGACACAGAGAGTATTAATACTGCACACGTAGCTGCGGATACAGAGAGAGTACTAATACTGCACACGTAGCTGCGGACACAGAGAGAGTATTAATACTGCACACATAGCATGCGGACACAGAGAGAGTATTAATACTGCACACGTAGCTGCGGATACAGAGAGAGTATTAATACTGCACACATAACTGCGGACACAGAGAGAGTATTAATACTGCACACGTAGCTGCGGAAACAGAGAGAGCATTAATACTGCACACGCAGCTGCGGACACAGAGAGAGCATTAATACTGCACACGTAGCTGCGGAAACAGAGAGAGCATTAATACTGCACACGCAGCTGCGGACACAGAGAGAGCATTAATACTGCACACGTAGCTGCGGACACAGAGAGAGTATTAATACTGCACACATAGCTGCGGACACAGAGAGTATTAATACTGCACACGTAGCTGCGGACACAGAGACAGTATTAATACTGCACACGTAGCTGCGGATACAGAGAGAGTACTAATACTGCACACGTAGCTGCGGACACAGAGAGAGTATTAATACTGCACACGTAGCTGCGGACACAGAGAGAGTATTAACCACTTAAGGACCGGGGCTGTCCTGTGTGATCTGCGCTGCGTGGGCTCTCCAGCCCGCAGCGCAGATCGTGAGCAAGGCAGGGCGATCAGACTTCCCCCCCTTTTTTCCCCACTAGGGGGATGACCTGCTGGGGGGGTCTGATCGCCGCCGCTCTTTGTGGCCAAGCGGGGGGGGGCTCTTCAAAGCCCCCCTCCGCAGCGTTTCCGGCGGTCCTTAATACTGCACACGTAGCATGCGGACACAGAGAGAGTATTAATACTGCACACGTAGCTGCGGATACAGAGAGAGTATTAATACTGCACACGTAGCTGCGGACACAGAGAGAGTATTAATACTGCACACGTAGCTGCGGAAACAGAGAGAGCATTAATACTGCACACGCAGCTGCGGACACAGAGAGAGCATTAATACTGCACAAGTAGCTGTGGAAAAAGAGAGAGTATTAATACTGCACACGTAGCTGCGGACACAGAGAGAGTATTAATACTGCACACGTAGCTGGAGACACAGAGAGAGTATTAATACTGCAAACGTAGCTGCGGATACAGAGAGAGTATTAATACTGCACACGTAGCTGCGGACACAGAGAGAGTATTAATACTGCACACGTAGCTGCGGACACAGAGAGAGTATTAATACTGCACACGTAGCTGCGGACACAGAGAGAGTACTAATACTGCACACGAAGCTGCGGACACAGAGAGAGTATTAATACTGCACACGTAGCTGCGGACACAGAGAGAGTATTAATACTGCACACGTAGCTGCAGACACAGAGAGAGTATTTATACTGCACACGTAGCTGCGGACACAGAGAGAGTATTAATACTGCACACATAGCTGCGGGCACAGAGAGAGTACTAATACTGCACACGTAGCTGCGGACACAGAGAGTATTAATACTGCACACGTAGCTGCGGATACAGAGAGTACTAATACTGCACACGTAGCTGCGGACACAGAGAGAGTATTAATACTGCACACGTAGCATGCGGACACAGAGAGAGTATTAATACTGCACACGTAGCTGCGGATACAGAGAGAGTATGAATACTGCACACATAACTGCGGACACAGAGAGAGTATTAATACTGCACACGTAGCTGCGGACAGAGAGAGCATTAATACTGCACACGTAGCTGCGGGCACAGAGAGAGTACTAATACTGCACACGTAGCTGCAAATGAGCGGGGAGTGTATATACTGTCCACACATAGCTGCGGACACAAGGAAAGTATGAATACTGCACACGTAGCTGCGGATACAGAGAGTATTAATACTGCACACGTAGCTGCGGATACAGAGAGAGTATTAATACTGCACACGTAGCTGCGGATACAGAGAGTACTAATACTGCACGTAGCTGCGGACACAGGGAGAGTACTAATACTGCACGAAGCTGCGGACACAGGGAGAGTACTAATACTGCACACATAGCTGCGGACACAGAGAGAGCATTGATACTGCACACGTAGCTGCGGATACAGAGAGAGTATTAATACTGCACACGTAGCTGCGGATACAGAGAGAGTATTAATACTGCACACATAGCTGTGGATACAGAGAGAGTATTAATACTGTACACGTAGCTGCGGACACAGGGAGAGTATTAATACTGCACTAGGGCTGCACGATTTTAGGTAAAAATTGAAATTGCGATTTTTATCTCAGTAATTGCGATTTCGATTTTTTTCACGATTTTTTTTCCCTACACTGCATTACATTACATAAAACCCCCTCCCCCTCCCAGCTACAGTAACTAACCACTAAAGTTATATTACATGATATCTCACAAGCCTGGGTGGCAGTAGCTGGGTGCTGTCTGGGGGTCCAGGCTGGTCCAAATGTTTCCAATGAGGTGCGCAGTGGGGCGGCAGCAGCAGCGTGATCCATGGTGGCTCCAAGCGGCAATAGCCGCGGTAATGATCCACAATGTGGCCCTCTGATCATACCCGGTTACCGGCATTAACCCAGCAGCAGCGTGATCCCCAGCCGGTGGTTCCAAGTGGGATAGGAGTAGCCGCTGTAATTATCCTCCCCGCTGGCCCTTTCATCTCCTTCTTTGATCATGGGAGGCATCAGCACGATCCCGCCGGACACATGCATAAGATTGCTGCTGATTGGGCAGAAGCTGCGTACAGCTCCGCCTACCGCCTGTAAGCACATGCTGCGGGTCATGGGGTGACACAAGTGAACTAGGAAGTACGGAAGCCCCTGAGGACTCTGCCGCTATAGAGGCAGAGTCCTCAGGGGCTTCCGTACTTCCTATAGCGGCAGAGTCCTCCCTCCGTACTTCCTAGTTCACTTGTGTCACCCCATGACCCGCAGCATGCGCTAACAGGCAGTAGGCGAAGCTGTACGCAGCTTCTGCCCAATCAGCAGCAATCTTATGCATGACAGCTGTGGATCCGCCCCCAGCCTCCCTCCGCATTCAGAATTTAATGCATTCGGGCGGCCAGAGCCGTACGGGCAGGCAAAACCGCGATTCACAAAAAACTGACTATCAGAAGATCGTCTTCTAATGAATCGCGGTTTCAATTTAAAACCGAAAAACCGTGCAGCCCTATACTGCACACAACTGCGGACACAGAGAGAGTATTAATACTGCACACATAGCTGCGGACACAGAGAGAGTATTAATACTGCACACATAGCTGCGGACACAGAGAGAGTATTAATACTGCACACATAGCTGCGGACACAGAGAGAGTATTAATACTGCACACGTAGCTGCGGACACAGAGTATTAATACTGCACACGTAGCTGCAGACACAGAGAGAGTACTAATACTGCACACGTAGCTGCGGACAGAGAGAGTATTAATACTGCACACGTAGCTGCGGGCACAGAGAGAGTATTAATACTGCACACGTAGCTGCGGACACAGAGAGAGTACTAATACTGCACACGTAGCTGCGGACACAGAGAGGGTATTAATACTGCACACGTAGCTGCGGATACAGAGAGAGTATTAATACTGCACACGTAGCTGCGGACACAGAGAGAGTACTAATACTGCACACGTAGCTGCGGACACAGAGAGGGTATTAATACTGCACACGTAGCTGCGGATACAGAGAGAGTATTAATACTGCACACGTAGCTGCGGATACAGAGAGAGTACTAATACTGCACACGTAGCTGCGGACACAGAGAGGGTATTAATACTGCACATGTAGCTGCGGATACAGAGAGAGTATTAATACTGCACACGTAGCTGCGGATACAGAGAGAGTACTAATACTGCACACGTAGCTGCGGACGAGGGGGGAGTGTATATACTGTCCACACGTAGCTGCGGACACAGAGAGAGTATGAATACTGCACACGTAGCTGCGGATACAGAGAGTATTAATACTACACACGTAGCTGCGGACACAGGGAGAGTACTAATACTGCACACGTAGCTGCGGACACAGGGAGAGCATTGATACTGCACACGTAGCTGCGGATACAGAGAGAGTATTAATTCTGCACACATAGCTGCGGATACAGAGAGAGTATTAATACTGCACACGTAGCTGCGGACACAGAGAGAGTATTAATACTGCACACATAGCTGCGGGCACAGAGAGAGTACTAATACTGCACACGTAGCAGCGGACACAGAGAGTATTAATACTGCACACGTAGCTGCGGATACAGAGAGAGTACTAATACTGCACACGTAGCTGCGGACACAGAGAGAGTATTAATACTGCACACGTAGCATGCGGACACAGAGAGAGTATTAATACTGCACACGTAGCTGCGGATACAGAGAGAGTATTAATACTGCACACATAACTGCGGACACAGAGAGAGTATTAATACTGCACACGTAGCTGCGGACAAAGAGAGCATTAATACTGCACACGTAGCTGCGGACACAGAGAGAGTACTAATACTGCACACGTAGCTGCGGACGAGGGGGGAGTGTATATACTGTCCACACATAGCTGCGGACACAGAGAGAGTATGAATACTGCACACGTAGCTGCGGATACAAAGAGTATTAATACTGCACACGTAGCTGCGGATACAGAGAGAGTATTAATACTGCACACGTAGCTGGGGACACAGAGAGAGTATTAATACTGCACACGTAGCTGCGGACACAGAGAGAGTACTAATACTGCACACGTAGCTGCGGACGAGGGGGGAGTGTATATACTGTCCACACGTAGCTGCGGACACAGAGAGAGTATGAATACTGCACACGTAGCTGCGGATACAGAGAGTATTAATACTACACACGTAGCTGCGGATACAGAGAGAGTATTAATACTGCACACGTAGCTGCGGATACAGAGAGTACTAATACTGCACACGTAGCTGCGGACACAGAGAGAGTACTAATACTGCACACGAAGCTGCGGACACAGAGAGAGTATTAATACTGCACACGTAGCTGCGGACACAGAGAGAGTATTAATACTGCACACGTAGCTGCAGACACAGAGAGAGTATTTATACTGCACACGTAGCTGCGGACACAGAGAGAGTATTAATACTGCACACATAGCTGCGGGCACAGAGAGAGTACTAATACTGCACACGTAGCTGCGGACACAGAGAGTATTAATACTGCACACGTAGCTGCGGATACAGAGAGAGTACTAATACTGCACACGTAGCTGCGGACACAGAGAGAGTATTAATACTGCACACGTAGCATGCGGACACAGAGAGAGTATTAATACTGCACACGTAGCTGCGGATACAGAGAGAGTATGAATACTGCACACATAACTGCGGACACAGAGAGAGTATTAATACTGCACACGTAGCTGCGGACAGAGAGAGCATTAATACTGCACACGTAGCTGCGGGCACAGAGAGAGTACTAATACTGCACACGTAGCTGCAAATGAGCGGGGAGTGTATATACTGTCCACACATAGCTGCGGACACAAGGAAAGTATGAATACTGCACACGTAGCTGCGGATACAGAGAGTATTAATACTGCACACGTAGCTGCGGATACAGAGAGAGTATTAATACTGCACACGTAGCTGCGGATACAGAGAGTACTAATACTGCACGTAGCTGCGGACACAGGGAGAGTACTAATACTGCACGAAGCTGCGGACACAGGGAGAGTACTAATACTGCACACATAGCTGCGGACACAGAGAGAGCATTGATACTGCACACGTAGCTGCGGATACAGAGAGAGTATTAATACTGCACACGTAGCTGCGGGCACAGAGAGAGTATTAATACTGCACACGTAGCTGCAGACACAGAGAGAGTATTAATACTGCACACGTAGCTGCGGACACAGAGAGAGTATTAATACTGCACACGTAGCTGCGGACACAGAGAGAGTATTAATACTGCACATGTAGCTGCAGACACAGAGAGAGTATTAATACTGCACACGTAGCTGCGGGCACAGAGAGAGTATTAATACTGCACACGTAGCTGCGGGCACAGAGAGATTATTAATACTGCACACGTAGCTGCGGACACAGAGAGAGTATTAATGCTGCACACGTAGCTGCGAATACAGAGAGAGTATTAATACTGCACACATAGCTGCGGACACAGAGAGAGTATTAATATTGCACACGTAGCTGCAGACAATATAGAGTATTAATACTGCACACGTAGCTGCGGATACAGAGAGAGTATTAATACTGCACACGTAGCTGCGGACACAGAGAGAGTATTAATACTGCACACGTAGCTGCGGACACAGAGAGAGTATTAATATTGCACACGTAGCTGCGGACACAGAGAGAGTATTAATACTGCACACTTTGCTGCGGACACAGAGAGAGTATTAATACTGCACACGTAGCTGCGGGCACAGAGAGATTATTAATACTGCACACGTAGCTGCGGACACAGAGAGAGTATTAATACTGCACATGTAGCTGCAGACACAGAGAGAGTATTAATACTGCACACGTAGCTGCAGGCACAGAGAGAGTATTAATACTGCACACGTAGCTACAGACACAGAGAGAGTATTAATACTGCACATGTAGCTGCAGACACAGAGAGAGTATTAATACTGCACACGTAGCTGCGGGCACAGAGAGAGTATTAATACTGCACACGTAGCTGCGGGCACAGAGAGATTATTAATACTGCACACGTAGCTGCGGACACAGAGAGAGTATTAAAACTGCACACGTAGCTGCGGACACAGAGAGAGTATTAATACTGCACACGTAGCTGCGGATACAGAGAGAGTATTAATACTGCACACGTAGCTGCGGGCACAGAGAGATTATTAATACTGCACACGTAGCTGCGGACACAGAGAGAGTATTAAAACTGCACACGTAGCTGCGGACACAGAGAGAGTATTAATACTGCACACGTAGTTGCGGACACAGAGAGAGTATTAATACTGCACACGTAGCTGCAGACAATAGAGAGTATTAATACAGCACACGTAGCTGCGGATACAGAGAGTATTAATACTGCACACGTAGCTGCGGACACAGAGAGAGTATTAATACTGCACACGTAGTTGCGGACACAGAGAGAGTATTAATATTGCACACGTAGCTGCGGACACAGAGAGAGTATTAATACTGCACACGTAGCTGCGGACACAGAGAGTATTAATACTGCACACGTAGCTGCGGGCACAGAGAGATTATTAATACTGCACACGTAGCTGCGGACACAGAGAGAGTATTAACACTGCACACGTAGCTGCGGACAGAGAGAGTATTAATACTGCACACGTTGCTGCGGGCACAGAGAGAGTATTAATGCTGCACACGTAGCTGCGGGCACAGAGAGAGTATTAATACTGCACACGTAGCTGCAGACACAGAGAGAGCATTAATACTGCACACGTAGCTGTGGGCAAAGAGAGAATATTAATACTGCACACGTAGTTGCGGACACAGAGAGAGTATTAGTACTGCACACGTAGCTGCGGACACAGAGAGAGTATTAATACTGCACACGTAGCTGCGGGCACAGAGAGATTATTAATACTGCACACGTAGCTGCGGACACAGAGAGAGTATTAATACTGCACACGTAGCTGCGGACACAGAGAGTATTAATACTGCACACGTAGCTGCGAATACAGAGAGAGTATTAATACTGCACACATAGCTGCGGACACACAGAGAGCATTAATACTGCACACGCATCTGCGGACACAGAGAGAGCATTAATACTGCACACGTAGCTGCGGAAACAGAGAGAGCATTAATACTGCACACGCAGCTGCGGACACAGAGAGAGCATTAATACTGCACACGTAGCTGCGGAAAAAGAGAGTGTATTAATACTGCACACGTAGCTGCAGACACAGAGAGAGTATTAATACTGCACACGCAGCTGCGGACAAAGAGAGAGTATTAATACTGCACACGTAGCTGCGGACACAGAGAGAGTATTAATACTGCACACATAGCTGCGGACACAGAGAGAGTATTAATACTGCACACGTAGCTGCGGACACATAGACAGTATTAATACTGCACACGTAGCTGCGGGCACAGAGAGAGTATTAATACTGCACACGTAGCTGCGGACACAGAGACAGTATTAATACTGCACACGTAGCTGCGGGCACAGAGAGAGTATTAATACTGCACACGTAGCTGCGGACACAGAGAGAGTACTAATACTGCACACGTAGCTGCGGACACAGAGAGAGTATTAATACTGCACATGCAGCTGCAGACACAGAGAGAGTATTAATACTGCACACGTAGCTGCGGACACAGAGAGAGTATTAATACTGCACACATAGCTGCGGGCACAGAATGAGTATTAATACTGCACACGTAGCTGCGTGCACAGAGAGAGTACTAATACTGCACACGTAGCTGCGGACACAGAGAGAGTACTAATACTGCACACGTAGCTGCGGACACAGAGAGAGTATTAATACTGCACACATAGCTGCTGACACAGAGAGAGTATTAATACTGCACACGTAGCTGCGGACACAGAGAGAGTATTAATACTGCACACGTAGCTGCGGATACAGAGAGAGTACTAATACTGCACACGTAGCTGCGGACACAGAGAGAGTATTAACCACTTAAGGACCGGGGCTGTCCTGTGTGATCTGCGCTGCGTGGGCTCTCCAGCCCGCAGCGCAGATCGTGAGCAAGGCAGGGCGATCAGACTTCCCCCCCTTTTTTCCCCACTAGGGGGATGACCTGCTGGGGGGGTCTGATCGCCTCCGCTCCGTGTGGCCGAGCGGGGGGGGGCTCTTCAAAGCCCCCCTCCGCAGCGTTTCCGGCGGTCCTTAATACTGCACACGTAGCATGCGGACACAGAGAGAGTATTAATACTGCACACGTAGCTGCGGATACAGAGAGAGTATTAATACTGCACACGTAGCTGCGGACACAGAGAGAGTATTAATACTGCACACGTAGCTGCGGAAACAGAGAGAGCATTAATACTGCACACGCAGCTGCGGACACAGAGAGAGCATTAATACTGCACACGTAGCTGTGGAAAAAGAGAGAGTATTAATACTGCACACGTAGCTGCGGACACAGAGAGAGTATTAATACTGCACACGTAGCTGGAGACACAGAGAGAGTATTAATACTGCAAACGTAGCTGCGGATACAGAGAGAGTATTAATACTGCACACAAAGCTGCGGACACAGAGAGAGTATTAATACTGCACACGTAGCTGCGGACACAGAGAGAGTACTAATACTGCACACGAAGCTGCGGACACAGAGAGAGTATTAATACTGCACACGTAGCTGCGGACACAGAGAGAGTATTAATACAGCACACGTAGCTGCAGACACAGAGAGAGTATTTATACTGCACACGTAGCTGCAGACACAGAGAGAGTATTAATACTGCACACATAGCTGCGGGCACAGAGAGAGTACTAATCCTGCACACGTAGCTGTGGGCAAAGAGAGAGTATTAATACTGCACACGTAGTTGCGGACACAGAGATAGTATTAGTACTGCACACGTAGCTGCGGACACAGAGAGAGTATTAATACTGCACACGTAGCTGCGGACACAGAGAGAGTATTAATACTGCACACGTAGCTGCGGACAAAGAGAGAGTATTAATACTGCACACGTAGCTGCGAATACAGAGAGAGTATTAATACTGCACACATAGCTGCGGACACAGAGAGAGCATTAATACTGCACACGCATCTGCGGACACAGAGAAAGCATTAATACTGCACACGTAGCTGCGGAAACAGAGAGAGTATTAATACTGCACACGTAGCTGCGGACACAGAGAGAGTATTAATACTGCACACGTAGCTGCGAATACAGAGAGAGTATTAATACTGCACACATAGCTGCGGACACAGAGAGAGCATTAATACTGCACACGCATCTGCGGACACAGAGAGAGCATTAATACTGCACACGTAGCTGCGGAAACAGAGAGTGCATTAATACTGCACACGCAGCTGCGGACACAGAGAGAGCATTAATACTGCACACGTAGCTGCGGAAAAAGAGAGAGTATTAATACTGCACACGTAGCTGCAGACACAGAGAGAGTATTAATACTGCACACGTAGCTGCGGACAAAGAGAGAGAGAGTATTAATACTGCACACGTAGCTGCGGACAAAGAGAGAGTATTAATACTGCACACGTAGCTGCGGACACAGAGAGAGTATTAATACTGCACACATAGCTGCGGACACAGAGAGAGTATTAATACTGCACACGTAGCTGCGGACACAGAGACAGTATTAATAGTGCACACGTAGCTGCGGGCACAGAGAGAGTATTAATACTGCACACGTAGCTGCGGACACAGAGAGAGTACTAATATTGCACACGTAGCTGCGGACACAGAGAGAGCATTAATACTGCACACGCAGCTGCAGACACAGAGAGAGTATTAATACTGCACACATAGCTGCAGGCACAGAATGAGTATTAATACTGCACACGTAGCTGCGTGCACAGAGAGAGTACTAATACTGCACACGTAGCTGCGGACACAGAGAGTATTAATACTGCACACGTAGCTGCGGATACAGAGAGAGTACTAATACTGCACACGTAGCTGCGGACACAGAGAGAGTATTAATACTGCACACATAGCATGCGGACACAGAGAGAGTATTAATACTGCACACGTAGCTGCGGATACAGAGAGAGTATTAATACTGCACACATAACTGCGGACACAGAGAGAGTATTAATACTGCACACGTAGCTGCGGAAACAGAGAGAGCATTAATACTGCACACGCAGCTGCGGACACAGAGAGAGTATTAATACTGCACACATAGCTGCGGACACAGAGAGTATTAATACTGCACACGTAGCTGCGGACACAGAGACAGTATTAATACTGCACACGTAGCTGCGGATACAGAGAGAGTACTAATACTGCACACGTAGCTGCGGACACAGAGAGAGTATTAATACTGCACACGTAGCTGCGGACACAGAGAGAGTATTAACCACTTAAGGACCGGGGCTGTCCTGTGTGATCTGCGCTGCGTGGGCTCTCCAGCCCGCAGCGCAGATCGTGAGCAAGGCAGGGCGATCAGACTTCCCCCCCTTTTTTCCCCACTAGGGGGATGACCTGCTGGGGGGGTCTGATCGCCGCCGCTCTTTGTGGCCAAGCGGGGGGGGGCTCTTCAAAGCCCCCCTCCGCAGCGTTTCCGGCGGTCCTTAATACTGCACACGTAGCATGCGGACACAGAGAGAGTATTAATACTGCACACGTAGCTGCGGATACAGAGAGAGTATTAATACTGCACACGTAGCTGCGGACACAGAGAGAGTATTAATACTGCACACGTAGCTGCGGACACAGAGAGAGTATTAATACTGCACACGTAGCTGCGGACACAGAGAGAGTACTAATACTGCACACGAAGCTGCGGACACAGAGAGAGTATTAATACTGCACACGTAGCTGCGGACACAGAGAGAGTATTAATACTGCACACGTAGCTGCAGACACAGAGAGAGTATTTATACTGCACACGTAGCTGCGGACACAGAGAGAGTATTAATACTGCACACATAGCTGCGGGCACAGAGAGAGTACTAATACTGCACACGTAGCTGCGGACACAGAGAGTATTAATACTGCACACGTAGCTGCGGATACAGAGAGAGTATTTATACTGCACACGTAGCTGCGGACACAGAGAGAGTATTAATACTGCACACATAGCTGCGGGCACAGAGAGAGTACTAATACTGCACACGTAGCTGCGGACACAGAGAGTATTAATACTGCACACGTAGCTGCGGATACAGAGAGAGTACTAATACTGCACACGTAGCTGCGGACACAGAGAGAGTATTAATACTGCACACGTAGCATGCGGACACAGAGAGAGTATTAATACTGCACACGTAGCTGCGGATACAGAGAGAGTATGAATACTGCACACATAACTGCGGACACAGAGAGAGTATTAATACTGCACACGTAGCTGCGGACAGAGAGAGCATTAATACTGCACACGTAGCTGCGGGCACAGAGAGAGTACTAATACTGCACACGTAGCTGCAAATGAGCGGGGAGTGTATATACTGTCCACACATAGCTGCGGACACAAGGAAAGTATGAATACTGCACACGTAGCTGCGGATACAGAGAGTATTAATACTGCACACGTAGCTGCGGATACAGAGAGAGTATTAATACTGCACACGTAGCTGCGGATACAGAGAGTACTAATACTGCACGTAGCTGCGGACACAGGGAGAGTACTAATACTGCACGAAGCTGCGGACACAGGGAGAGTACTAATACTGCACACATAGCTGCGGACACAGAGAGAGCATTGATACTGCACACGTAGCTGCGGATACAGAGAGAGTATTAATACTGCACACGTAGCTGCGGATACAGAGAGAGTATTAATACTGCACACATAGCTGTGGATACAGAGAGAGTATTAATACTGTACACGTAGCTGCGGACACAGGGAGAGTATTAATACTGCACTAGGGCTGCACGATTTTAGGTAAAAATTGAAATTGCGATTTTTATCTCAGTAATTGCGATTTCGATTTTTTTCACGATTTTTTTTCCCTACACTGCATTACATTACATAAAACCCCCTCCCCCTCCCAGCTACAGTAACTAACCACTAAAGTTATATTACATGATATCTCACAAGCCTGGGTGGCAGTAGCTGGGTGCTGTCTGGGGGTCCAGGCTGGTCCAAATGTTTCCAATGAGGTGCGCAGTGGGGCGGCAGCAGCAGCGTGATCCATGGTGGCTCCAAGCGGCAATAGCCGCGGTAATGATCCACAATGTGGCCCTCTGATCATACCCGGTTACCGGCATTAACCCAGCAGCAGCGTGATCCCCAGCCGGTGGTTCCAAGTGGGATAGGAGTAGCCGCTGTAATTATCCTCCCCGCTGGCCCTTTCATCTCCTTCTTTGATCATGGGAGGCATCAGCACGATCCCGCCGGACACATGCATAAGATTGCTGCTGATTGGGCAGAAGCTGCGTACAGCTCCGCCTACCGCCTGTAAGCACATGCTGCGGGTCATGGGGTGACACAAGTGAACTAGGAAGTACGGAAGCCCCTGAGGACTCTGCCGCTATAGAGGCAGAGTCCTCAGGGGCTTCCGTACTTCCTATAGCGGCAGAGTCCTCCCTCCGTACTTCCTAGTTCACTTGTGTCACCCCATGACCCGCAGCATGCGCTAACAGGCAGTAGGCGAAGCTGTACGCAGCTTCTGCCCAATCAGCAGCAATCTTATGCATGACAGCTGTGGATCCGCCCCCAGCCTCCCTCCGCATTCAGAATTTAATGCATTCGGGCGGCCAGAGCCGTACGGGCAGGCAAAACCGCGATTCACAAAAAACTGACTATCAGAAGATCGTCTTCTAATGAATCGCGGTTTCAATTTAAAACCGAAAAACCGTGCAGCCCTATACTGCACACAACTGCGGACACAGAGAGAGTATTAATACTGCACACATAGCTGCGGACACAGAGAGAGTATTAATACTGCACACATAGCTGCGGACACAGAGAGAGTATTAATACTGCACACATAGCTGCGGACACAGAGAGAGTATTAATACTGCACACGTAGCTGCGGACACAGAGTATTAATACTGCACACGTAGCTGCAGACACAGAGAGAGTACTAATACTGCACACGTAGCTGCGGACAGAGAGAGTATTAATACTGCACACGTAGCTGCGGGCACAGAGAGAGTATTAATACTGCACACGTAGCTGCGGACACAGAGAGAGTACTAATACTGCACACGTAGCTGCGGACACAGAGAGGGTATTAATACTGCACACGTAGCTGCGGATACAGAGAGAGTATTAATACTGCACACGTAGCTGCGGACACAGAGAGAGTACTAATACTGCACACGTAGCTGCGGACACAGAGAGGGTATTAATACTGCACACGTAGCTGCGGATACAGAGAGAGTATTAATACTGCACACGTAGCTGCGGATACAGAGAGAGTACTAATACTGCACACGTAGCTGCGGACACAGAGAGGGTATTAATACTGCACATGTAGCTGCGGATACAGAGAGAGTATTAATACTGCACACGTAGCTGCGGATACAGAGAGAGTACTAATACTGCACACGTAGCTGCGGACGAGGGGGGAGTGTATATACTGTCCACACGTAGCTGCGGACACAGAGAGAGTATGAATACTGCACACGTAGCTGCGGATACAGAGAGTATTAATACTACACACGTAGCTGCGGACACAGGGAGAGTACTAATACTGCACACGTAGCTGCGGACACAGGGAGAGCATTGATACTGCACACGTAGCTGCGGATACAGAGAGAGTATTAATTCTGCACACATAGCTGCGGATACAGAGAGAGTATTAATACTGCACACGTAGCTGCGGACACAGAGAGAGTATTAATACTGCACACATAGCTGCGGGCACAGAGAGAGTACTAATACTGCACACGTAGCAGCGGACACAGAGAGTATTAATACTGCACACGTAGCTGCGGATACAGAGAGAGTACTAATACTGCACACGTAGCTGCGGACACAGAGAGAGTATTAATACTGCACACGTAGCATGCGGACACAGAGAGAGTATTAATACTGCACACGTAGCTGCGGATACAGAGAGAGTATTAATACTGCACACATAACTGCGGACACAGAGAGAGTATTAATACTGCACACGTAGCTGCGGACAAAGAGAGCATTAATACTGCACACGTAGCTGCGGACACAGAGAGAGTACTAATACTGCACACGTAGCTGCGGACGAGGGGGGAGTGTATATACTGTCCACACATAGCTGCGGACACAGAGAGAGTATGAATACTGCACACGTAGCTGCGGATACAAAGAGTATTAATACTGCACACGTAGCTGCGGATACAGAGAGAGTATTAATACTGCACACGTAGCTGGGGACACAGAGAGAGTATTAATACTGCACACGTAGCTGCGGACACAGAGAGAGTACTAATACTGCACACGTAGCTGCGGACGAGGGGGGAGTGTATATACTGTCCACACGTAGCTGCGGACACAGAGAGAGTATGAATACTGCACACGTAGCTGCGGATACAGAGAGTATTAATACTACACACGTAGCTGCGGATACAGAGAGAGTATTAATACTGCACACGTAGCTGCGGATACAGAGAGTACTAATACTGCACACGTAGCTGCGGACACAGAGAGAGTACTAATACTGCACACGAAGCTGCGGACACAGAGAGAGTATTAATACTGCACACGTAGCTGCGGACACAGAGAGAGTATTAATACTGCACACGTAGCTGCAGACACAGAGAGAGTATTTATACTGCACACGTAGCTGCGGACACAGAGAGAGTATTAATACTGCACACATAGCTGCGGGCACAGAGAGAGTACTAATACTGCACACGTAGCTGCGGACACAGAGAGTATTAATACTGCACACGTAGCTGCGGATACAGAGAGAGTACTAATACTGCACACGTAGCTGCGGACACAGAGAGAGTATTAATACTGCACACGTAGCATGCGGACACAGAGAGAGTATTAATACTGCACACGTAGCTGCGGATACAGAGAGAGTATGAATACTGCACACATAACTGCGGACACAGAGAGAGTATTAATACTGCACACGTAGCTGCGGACAGAGAGAGCATTAATACTGCACACGTAGCTGCGGGCACAGAGAGAGTACTAATACTGCACACGTAGCTGCAAATGAGCGGGGAGTGTATATACTGTCCACACATAGCTGCGGACACAAGGAAAGTATGAATACTGCACACGTAGCTGCGGATACAGAGAGTATTAATACTGCACACGTAGCTGCGGATACAGAGAGAGTATTAATACTGCACACGTAGCTGCGGATACAGAGAGTACTAATACTGCACGTAGCTGCGGACACAGGGAGAGTACTAATACTGCACGAAGCTGCGGACACAGGGAGAGTACTAATACTGCACACATAGCTGCGGACACAGAGAGAGCATTGATACTGCACACGTAGCTGCGGATACAGAGAGAGTATTAATACTGCACACGTAGCTGCGGATACAGAGAGAGTATTAATACTGCACACATAGCTGTGGATACAGAGAGAGTATTAATACTGTACACGTAGCTGCGGACACAGGGAGAGTATTAATACTGCACTAGGGCTGCACGATTTTAGGTAAAAATTGAAATTGCGATTTTTATCTCAGTAATTGCGATTTCGATTTTTTTCACGATTTTTTTTCCCTACACTGCATTACATTACATAAAACCCCCTCCCCCTCCCAGCTACAGTAACTAACCACTAAAGTTATATTACATGATATCTCACAAGCCTGGGTGGCAGTAGCTGGGTGCTGTCTGGGGGTCCAGGCTGGTCCAAATGTTTCCAATGAGGTGCGCAGTGGGGCGGCAGCAGCAGCGTGATCCATGGTGGCTCCAAGCGGCAATAGCCGCGGTAATGATCCACAATGTGGCCCTCTGATCATACCCGGTTACCGGCATTAACCCAGCAGCAGCGTGATCCCCAGCCGGTGGTTCCAAGTGGGATAGGAGTAGCCGCTGTAATTATCCTCCCCGCTGGCCCTTTCATCTCCTTCTTTGATCATGGGAGGCATCAGCACGATCCCGCCGGACACATGCATAAGATTGCTGCTGATTGGGCAGAAGCTGCGTACAGCTCCGCCTACCGCCTGTAAGCACATGCTGCGGGTCATGGGGTGACACAAGTGAACTAGGAAGTACGGAAGCCCCTGAGGACTCTGCCGCTATAGAGGCAGAGTCCTCAGGGGCTTCCGTACTTCCTATAGCGGCAGAGTCCTCCCTCCGTACTTCCTAGTTCACTTGTGTCACCCCATGACCCGCAGCATGCGCTAACAGGCAGTAGGCGAAGCTGTACGCAGCTTCTGCCCAATCAGCAGCAATCTTATGCATGACAGCTGTGGATCCGCCCCCAGCCTCCCTCCGCATTCAGAATTTAATGCATTCGGGCGGCCAGAGCCGTACGGGCAGGCAAAACCGCGATTCACAAAAAACTGACTATCAGAAGATCGTCTTCTAATGAATCGCGGTTTCAATTTAAAACCGAAAAACCGTGCAGCCCTATACTGCACACAACTGCGGACACAGAGAGAGTATTAATACTGCACACATAGCTGCGGACACAGAGAGAGTATTAATACTGCACACATAGCTGCGGACACAGAGAGAGTATTAATACTGCACACATAGCTGCGGACACAGAGAGAGTATTAATACTGCACACATAGCTGCGGACACAGAGAGAGTATTAATACTGCACACGTAGCTGCGGACACAGAGTATTAATACTGCACACGTAGCTGCAGACACAGAGAGAGTACTAATACTGCACACGTAGCTGCGGACAGAGAGAGTATTAATACTGCACACGTAGCTGCGGGCACAGAGAGAGTATTAATACTGCACACGTAGCTGCGGACACAGAGAGAGTACTAATACTGCACACGTAGCTGCGGACACAGAGAGGGTATTAATACTGCACACGTAGCTGCGGATACAGAGAGAGTATTAATACTGCACACGTAGCTGCGGACACAGAGAGAGTACTAATACTGCACACGTAGCTGCGGACACAGAGAGGGTATTAATACTGCACACGTAGCTGCGGATACAGAGAGAGTATTAATACTGCACACGTAGCTGCGGATACAGAGAGAGTACTAATACTGCACACGTAGCTGCGGACACAGAGAGGGTATTAATACTGCACATGTAGCTGCGGATACAGAGAGAGTATTAATACTGCACACGTAGCTGCGGATACAGAGAGAGTACTAATACTGCACACGTAGCTGCGGACGAGGGGGGAGTGTATATACTGTCCACACGTAGCTGCGGACACAGAGAGAGTATGAATACTGCACACGTAGCTGCGGATACAGAGAGTATTAATACTACACACGTAGCTGCGGACACAGGGAGAGTACTAATACTGCACACGTAGCTGCGGACACAGGGAGAGCATTGATACTGCACACGTAGCTGCGGATACAGAGAGAGTATTAATTCTGCACACATAGCTGCGGATACAGAGAGAGTATTAATACTGCACACGTAGCTGCGGACACAGAGAGAGTATTAATACTGCACACATAGCTGCGGGCACAGAGAGAGTACTAATACTGCACACGTAGCAGCGGACACAGAGTATTAATACTGCACACGTAGCTGCGGATACAGAGAGAGTACTAATACTGCACACGTAGCTGCGGACACAGAGAGAGTATTAATACTGCACACGTAGCATGCGGACACAGAGAGAGTATTAATACTGCACACGTAGCTGCGGATACAGAGAGAGTATTAATACTGCACACATAACTGCGGACACAGAGAGAGTATTAATACTGCACACGTAGCTGCGGACACAGAGAGAGTACTAATACTGCACACGTAGCTGCGGACGAGGGGGGAGTGTATATACTGTCCACACATAGCTGCGGACACAGAGAGAGTATGAATACTGCACACGTAGCTGCGGATACAAAGAGTATTAATACTGCACACGTAGCTGCGGATACAGAGAGAGTATTAATACTGCACACGTAGCTGGGGACACAGAGAGAGTATTAATACTGCACACGTAGCTGCGGACACAGAGAGAGTACTAATACTGCACACGTAGCTGCGGACGAGGGGGGAGTGTATATACTGTCCACACGTAGCTGCGGACACAGAGAGAGTATGAATACTGCACACGTAGCTGCGGATACAGAGAGTATTAATACTACACACGTAGCTGCGGATACAGAGAGAGTATTAATACTGCACACGTAGCTGCGGATACAGAGAGTACTAATACTGCACACGTAGCTGCGGACACAGGGAGAGTACTAATACTGCACACGTAGCTGCGGACACAGAGAGAGCATTGATACTGCACACGTAGCTGCGGATACAGAGAGAGTATTAATTCTGCACACATAGCTGCGGATACAGAGAGAGTATTAATACTGCACACGTAGCTGCGGACACAGGAAGAGTATTAATACTGCACACAACTGCGCACACAGAGAGAGTACTAATACTGCACACGTAGCTGCGGACGAGGGGGGAGTGTATATACTGTTCACACGTATCTGCGGCCACAAAGAGAGTATGAATACTGCACACGTAGCAGCGGATACAGAGAGTATTAATACTGCACTCGTAGCTGCGGATACAGAGAGAGTATTAATACTGCACACGTAGCTGCGGACACAGAGAGAGTATTAATACTGCACACGTAGCTGCGGACACAGAGAGAGTATGAATACTGCACACGTAGCTGCGGATACAGAGAGTATTAATACTGCACACGTAGCTGCGGATACAGAGAGAGTAATAATACTGCACACGTAGCTGCGGATACAGAGAGTACTAATACTGCACACGTAGCTGCGGACACAGAGAGAGTATTAATACTGCACACGTAGCTGCAGACACAGGGAGAGTACTAATACTGCACACGTAGCTGCGGACACAGAGAGAGCATTGATACTGCACACGCAGCTGCGGACACAGGGAGAGTATTAATACTGCACACGTAGCTGCGGACACAGAGTATTAATACTGCACACGTAGCTGCGGATACAGAGAGAGTATTAATACTGCACACATAGCTGCGGATACAGAGAGAGTATTAATACTGCACACGTAGCTGCGGACACAGGGAGAGTATTAATACTGCACACATAGCTGCGGACACAGTGAGAGTATTAATACTGCACACGTAGCTGCGGACACAGGGAGAGTATTAATACTGCACACAACTACGGACACAGAGAGAGTACTAATACTGCACACGTAGCTGCGGACGAGGGGGGAGTGTATATACTGTCCACACGTAGCTGCGGACACAAAGAGAGTATGAATACTGCACACGTAGTTTCGGATACCGAGAGTATTAATACTGCACACGTAGCTGCGGATACAGAGAGAGTATTAATACTGCACACGTAGCTGCGGATACAGAGAGAGTATGAATACTGCACACGTAGCTGCGGATACAAAGAGTATTAATACTGCACACGTAGCTGCAGATACAGAGAGAGTATTAATACTGCACACGTAGCTGCGGATACAGAGAGAGTATTAATACTGCACACGTAGCTGGGGACACAGAGAGAGTATTAATACTGCACACGTAGCTGCGGACACAGAGAGAGTACTAATACTGCACACGTAGCTGCGGACGAGGGGGGAGTGTATATACTGTCCACACGTAGCTGCGGACACAGAGAGAGTATGAATACTGCACACGTAGCTGCGGATACAGAGAGTATTAATACTACACACGTAGCTGCGGACACAGGGAGAGTACTAATACTGCACACGTAGCTGCGGACACAGAGAGTACTAATACTGCACACGTAGCTGCGGACACAGAGAGTACTAATACTGCACGTAGCTGCGGACACAGGGAGAGTACTAATACTGCACACGTAGCTGCGGATACAGAGAGAGTATTAATTCTGCACACATAGCTGCGGATACAGAGAGAGTATTAATACTGCACACGTAGCTGCGGACACAGGAAGAGTATTAATACTGCACACAACTGCGGACACAGAGAGAGTACTAATACTGCACACGTAGCTGCGGGCGAGGGGGGAGTGTATATACTGTTCACACGTATCTGCGGCCACAAAGAGAGTATGAATACTGCACACGTAGCTGCGGATACAGAGAGTATTAATACTGCACACGTAGCTGCGGATACAGAGAGAGTATTAATACTGCACACGTAGCTGCGGATACAGAGAGAGTATTAATACTGCACACGTAGCTGCGGATACAGAGAGAGTATTAATACTGCACACGTAGCTGCGGATACAGAAAGAGCATGAATACTGCACACATAGCTGCGGATACAAAAATAATGTGAATGAGCAGCAATCGCGGAGGACACACAATGAATAGGAATGAGCAGTGACCGCGGAGGACACACAATGAATAGGAATGAGCAGCAATTGCGGAGGACACACAATGAATAGGAATGAGCAGCAATCGCAGCGGACACACAATGAATAGGAATGCGCAGCAACCGCGGCGGACACACAATGAATAAGAATGAGCAGTGACCGCGGAGGACACACAATGAATAGGAATGAGCAGTGACCGCGGAGGACACACAATGAATAGGAATGAGCAGTGACCGCGGAGGACACACAATGAATAGGAATGAGCAGCAATCGCGGAGGACACACAATGACAAGGAATGAGCAGCAATCGCGGAGGACACACAATGAATAGGAATGAGCAGTGACCGCGGAGGACACACAATGAATAGGAATGAGCAGTGACCGCGGAGGACACACAATGAATAGGAATGAGCAGTGACCGCGGAGGACACACAATGAATAGGAATGAGCAGTGACCGCGGAGGACACACAATGAATAGGAATGAGCAGCAATCGCGGAGGACACACAATGAATAGGAATGAGCAGCGACCGCGGAGGACACACAATGAATAGGAATGAGCAGCAATCGCGGAGGACACACAATGAATAGGAATGAGCAGTGACCGCGGAGGACACACAATGAATAGGAATGAGCAGTGACCGCGGAGGACACACAATGAATAGGAATGAGCAGTGACCGCGGAGGACACACAATGACAAGGAATGAGCAGCAATCGCGGAGGACACACAATGAATAGGAATGAGCAGTGACCGCGGAGGACACACAATGACAAGGAATGAGCAGCAATCGCGGAGGACACACAATGACAAGGAATGAGCAGCGACCGCGGCGGATTCCATCCGTGATTGGCCAATGTGTGCCGAGTATTCCGTTACTCACAGTGTCCGGTCCTCCGGCTCCCTCTCCGGACTGTGCACAGCCTCAAATGCCAGGTCTGTGAACTCGCAGCGGTGATATTCTCCTAGATTGACGGGACAGGACCGCAGGGAGCCGCTGCGCACTCGCCACAGACGCACGTTGTCTTTCCCGCAGGAAACCATCCTGTAGTGTGCAGGGAAAATACGATATATAAGTACAATGCAGACAGATATCACTCATCAACCCCTCCTGAGCGCTCCATTACCTGGTGTCATCGAAGAAGGCGATCTTCATGGTCTGGATGTCCACGTCGGTGTGAGCTTTAGCCAGGACCTTCACCTCCCCGCTGCGACCGGCCTGCGAGGTGTTCCACAGTACCACCATCTGCCCAAACAAAACACAACACTTATTGCAACAGTGGTGCAGTCTGACCTCAAACTCTCAGGGGAGAATGGGGGCATACATCCAAACTGGTGGCAGGAGATTAGGCCGCAGGGTAAAGCCGGCTTCCCCTGCTCCTGCACAAGTCCTAGCGGCGTAGATTACTATTCCCCTCTAGGTGCCATGGACTCAGAGGTAAGAAGCAATTCAGGTGATATTGCTGGTGGCTGAATTCCAGTGTTTATCTCGTAATTTGGGCTCCATCGTTTGCTGGCGCCCTATTTACTCTCTGAGTGCTGCTATAGAGTAATTCCCAGAACAGCCTATGGCAGCGCTCAGATATCCGTCACTATTTCTCCCTGCTTGCAGAATGGGGGGGGTGCTGCTGAACACATCGCTCCCTTATTTGTGAGAAGGCCACATCAGTAACTCCTGAATGTGGACTACTGTGACCATGTGAGAGGCGTGTCCTGCGGGACTCACCAGATAGGAAACCACAAGTAGTAAGTCCAGCAGTATCCTGGATGGAAAGGACAGCTCCGCACAAGGAACCAGCAAACCACAGAATGGCTGGTGGAGAACTCCAGCCTGACCCCACTCGTGTCCGCCAGCAACCAGGCTTCTCACATTCCCTAGGCTGAAAATGTGGGTGAAAATCCAACCTCTCCACTCAAGGAAATGAAAGAACCACAATAGCCAATCAGGCAAGAAGTCTATTGCAATCAACCTCAATAACAACCCATTTAACGTGCGTACATTCCCGCTTCATTACCTACATAATATGCCTAATGACTAGAAATAAAACAAACATATACCTGATGAAGAAGGAGTGTAAACACGCGAAACGCATTGTGTGAGCTCAATATATACGACACAACTGACAGGTTGCCAAGCGCAAGCCCCCCCCCCCACAGCCTGGCCAGACTCAGAGGAGACTTCTGATCACCTGAGGTTTATACGACAGGCTCTGACATACCTGACAGGTTACCCAGCACACCACACACACCCCGGCCTGGCCAGACTCAGAGGAGAGACGTCTGATCACCTGAGGTTTATACGACAGGCTCTGACATACCTGACAGGTTACCCAGCACACCACACACACCCCGGCCTGGCCAGACTCAGAGGAGACGTCTGATCACCTGAGGATTATACGGCAGGCTCTGACATACCTGACAGGTTACCCAGCACACCACACACACCCCGGCCTGGCCAGACTCAGAGGAGACGTCTGATCACCTGAGGATTATACGGCAGGCTCTGACATACCTGACAGGTTACCCAGCACACCACACACACACCACCGGCCTGGCCAGACTCAGAGGAGAGACGTCTGATCACCTGAGGATTATACGACAGGCTCTGACATACCTGACAGGTTACCCAGCACATCACACACACCCCCGGCCTGGCCAGACTCAGAGGGGAGACGTCTGATCACCTGAGGTTTATACGACAGGCTCTGACACACCTGACAGGATACCCAGCACACCACACACCTGGCCCGGCCAGACTCAGAGGAGAGACGTCTGATCACCTGAGGATTATACGACACAACTAACAGGTTGCCAAGCGCACCCCCCCCCACGGCCTGGCCAGACTCAGAGGAGAGGCGTCTGATCACCTGAGGTTTATACGACAGGTTCTGACATACCTGACAGGTTACCCAGCACATCACACACACCCCCGGCCTGGCCAGACTCAGAGGAGAGACGTCTGATCACCTGAGGATTATACGACAGGTTCTGACATACCTGACAGGTTACCCAGCACACCACACCCCCGGCCTGGCCAGACACAGAGGAGAAACGTCTGATCACCTGAGGTTTATACGACAGGCTCTGACATACCTGACAGGTTACCCAGCACACCACACACACGGCCGGGCCAGACTCAGGGGAGAGACGTCTGATCACCTGAGGTTTATACGACAGGCTCTGACATACCTGACAGGTTACCCAGCACACCACACACACGGCCTGGCCAGACTCAGGGGAGAGACGTCTGATCACCTGAGGTTTATACGACAGGCTCTGACATACCTGACAGGTTACCCAGCACACCACACACACCCCCGGCCTGGCCAGACTCAGAGGAGAGACGTCTGATCACCTGAGGTTTATACAACAGGTTCTGACATACCTGACAGGTCACCCAGCACACCACACACACCACCGGCCTGGCCAGACTCAGAGGAGAGACGTCTGATCACCTGAGGATTATACGACAGGTTCTGACATACCTGACAGGTTACCCAGCACACCACACACACACCACCGGCCTGGCCAGACTCAGAGGAGAGACGTCTGATCACCTGAGGTTTATACAACAGGCTCTGACATACCTGACAGGTTACCCAGCACACCACACACACCCCCGGCCTGGCCAGACTCAGAGGAGAGACGTCTGATCACCTGAGGTTTATACAACAGGCTCTGACATACCTGACAGGTTACCCAGCACACCACACACCTGGCCTGGCCAGACTCAGAGGAGAGACGTCTGATCACCTGAGGATTATACGACAGGTTCTGACATACCTGACAGGTTACCCAGCACACCACACCCCCCCGGCCTGGCCAGACTCAGAGGAGGGACATCTGATCACCTGAGGTTTATACAACAGGCTCTGACATACCTGACAGGTTACCCAGCACACCACACACACCCCGGCCTGGCCAGACTCAGAGGAGACGTCTGATCACCTGAGGATTATACGACAGGTTCTGACATACCGGACAGGTTACCCAGCACACCACACACCCCCGGCCTGGCCAGACTCAGAGGAGACGTCTGATCACCTGAGGATTATACGGCAGGCTCTGACATACCTGACAGGTTACCCAGCACACCACACACCTGGCCTGGCCAGACTCAGAGGAGAGACGTCTGATCACCTGAGGATTATACGACAGGTTCTGACATACCTGACAGGTTACCCAGCACACCACACCCCCCCGGCCTGGCCAGACTCAGAGGAGGGACGTCTGATCACCTGAGGTTTATACAACAGGCTCTGACATACCTGACAGGTTACCCAGCACACCACACACACCCCGGCCTGGCCAGACTCAGAGGAGACGTCTGATCACCTGAGGATTATACGACAGGTTCTGACATACCGGACAGGTTACCCAGCACACCACACACCCCCGGCCTGGCCAGACTCAGAGGAGAGACGTTCTAGGAAACGGTTGACCTGAGGTTTCTACAAAAGGCTCTGATATACCGGACAGGTTACCCAGCACCCCACCACCACCACCACAGCATGGCCAGACTCAGAGGGGAGAGACGTCTGATCACCTGAGGGTTACACACAGCATTCTGACACACCTTACAGGTTCTCTTGTGTTAGGAAGCTAGGAAGCATCAACAGCCTTAGCCGGGAATACCGATAACCGTACTCACCGTCTTCCCGTGTCCGTCCTTCCCGACACCGCACAGAACTGAGCCGCTGTGGGAGAAGCTGATGAGAGAACAGAGGGTGGTGAGTATATAACAGTCCCCAGTGTATGAACAATATTACCAGCAGACCTCACTATCTCCCCTACAAGGGGCAGGAGTAATTATAGCTGCAGACTCTCCTAATGGCGGACACAGGAAAGGGCTCCAGGCTCAGGGTCATAATGGGAGGTCTGGGGACGTGACACAGGGGGCAGGGCCTGTCTTACCCTCATCCTCCTTCTAAGAGAGCAGAGTCTGGCTAATTACAGGTGGGCGGGGTGGGAGGAGGAGCCAGACACTTGGGGCGGGGAATGTGGGGGCCAGAGAGACATGAAACTCCCAAAGGTAAAACTTTGCAGAGGTAAGTATGTGAGAGGATTGGGGTCCTTGTTGTGTTAGCCGGGTGAACTTGAAATGTGTGGACGGTTCTGTGAGTTATTGGCACACCTGCTCCCCCTAAAGGTCATATGTGAATATGCAGCTAAATGACATAAATCATGTAGACTGCGTGTAGCTTTCCAAAACTAGTGAAAACTGCCAGACACACACAGGGATGCGAGTGTAGTAGCACACAGGGAGCCACTGTCACCGACTGCTGAAAATTCCAGTGTTTGTTCACTCCACTCATGTGGACGGCCCCAGTCAGGCCACGTGGGCGGCCCCAGTCAGGCCACGTGGGCGGCCCCAGTCAGGCCAGGGGCGGCCCCAGTCAGGCCATGTGGGCGGCCCCAGTCAGGCCAGGGGCGGCTCCAGTCAGGCCAGAGGCGGGGACCGCACACCTTGCACAGTCCTGCTCATAAGGGGTGAGATTTGCTAGTGGCTCCATTCTCTGACCGGCCCAGATAGAGTAAGACGGCATAAATGTGAGACTTGTGTGCAGCAGTTTTTAGACAACTGGGGGATCGATAGGAAACCAATTATCTGTAGTAATAATAATGAACTGGACATCACGCTAGGCATCCTGAACACTGCACTGTAAAGGGGCTACATGTAATTAGTGGGGGTGACGTGTGTGTTCTGTAAAGGGGCGGGGCTTCTCACCTGAGGCGGGACACTGGGTGTGATGGGAAGGGAGAGGTGACACGTATGCGCTCTATATGGGGGCGGGGCTTCTCACGAGACGGGACACTGGGTGTGATGGGAAGGGGGAGGTGCCACGTGTGCGTTCTGTAAAGGGGCGGGGCTTCTCACCTGAGGCGGGACACGGAGTGTGATGGGAAGGGGGAGGTGACACGTATGCGCTCTATATGGGGGCGGGGCTTCTCACGAGACGGGACACTGGGTGTGATGGGAAGGGGGAGGTGCCACGTGTGCGTTCTGTAAAGGGGCGGGGCTTCTCACCTGAGGCGGGACACGGAGTGTGATGGGAAGGGGGAGGTGACATGTATGCGCTCTGTGAAGGGGCAGGCTTCTCACCTGAGACGGGACACTGGGTGTGATGGGAAGGGGGAGGTGACACGTATGCGCTCTATAAAGGGGCGGGGCTTCTCACCTGAGCCAGGACACGGAGTGGGCGTGGGTTCTGAACATAGTGAGACACGTGCCTTTCTGGAAGTGCCAGAGGCGCACCATACCGAGGCTGCCGGTCTGTGCCGAGGCAAGGAGGGTGCAGCTTCCATTCAGTGCCAGCGTCGACACCTGCAGGGAACAAAGGAGCATCATCCAGGATACAGAAATCACAACATGGCCCAGCATCTGCACTGACTGCTGCTCAGAGCTCCGCCTCCCCAGACCACTAATCAGAGCTCCGCCTTCACAGACTGCTGCTCAGAGCCCTGCCTCCCAGATCCCACCTCCCCAGACCGCTGATCAGAGCCCCGCCTCCCCAGACCGCTAATCAGAGCCCCGCCTCCCCAGACCACTAATCAGAGCTCCGCCTTCACAGACTGCTAGTCAGAGCTCTGCCTTCATAGACAGCTGCTCAGAGCCCCGCCTCCCAGATACCACCTCCCACACTGCTGATCAGAGCCCCACCTCCCAAGACAATCAGAGCTCCGCCTTCACAGACAGCTGATCAGAGCTCCGCCCCCCTGACTGCTGCTCAGACCCGCCTCCCAGATTCTACTTCCCCAGACCGCTAATCAGAGCCCCTCCTCCCCAGACAATCAAAGCTCCACCTTCAGACAGCTGATCCGAGCTCCGCCCCCCTGACTGCTGCTCAGAGACCCGTCTCCCAGATACCACCTCCCCAGACCGCTAATCAGAACCCAGCCTCCTGACTGCTACTCAGAGAACCGCCTTCCCAGACTGCTAATCAGAGCCCCACGTCCCCAGACCACTTATCAGACTACCGCTTCCCCTGATTGCTGATCAGAGCCCCACCTTCCCCCAGACCGCTAATCAGAGCCCCACCTCCCCGACTGCTGGTCAGAGCCCCGTCTCTCCTGAATGCTGGACAAAGCCCCGCTTCCCTAGTCTGCTTGTCAGAGTCTCGCCTCCCCAATCTCTCTGCCAGAGTCCCGCCTCCCCTTGCACTGATCACTGTTATAGGCCCCGCCTCCACTTGTAATCCCAGAGCTTGGAAAGCTGTTAAGCAGCAGACAGACAAACCTTGTCAGTGTGGCCCAAGAAGAAGCGCTGATCTCCGCTTTCCACGTTGAGAACCACAATAACGCTGTGGCAAGGATAGACCACGGAGCAGCCGGTCACTGTCCACAGGGCCTAGAAGAAGCAGAGGATTCTGGGATTGGAGGGGGTGATACAGGCACAGTATGGGCTGCTCTCATGCTGATGGCCTGGCCTATAACACAGAAGATGCTGGTGCTACATAAGCCAATAATGGAGCAGAGGATTCTGGGATTGGATGGGGTGATACAGGCACAGTATGGGCTGCTCTCATGCTGATGGCCTGGCCTATAACACAGGAGATGCTGGTGCTACATAAGCCAATAATGGAGCAGAGGATTCTGGGATTGGATGGGGTGATACAGGCACAGTATGGGCTGCTGCTCTCATGCTGATGGCCTGGCCTATAACACAGAAGATGCTGGTGCTACATAAGCCAATAATGGAGCAGAGGATTCTGGGATTGGATGGGGTGATACAGGCACAGTATGGGCTGCTCTCATGCTGATGGCCTGGCCTATAACACAGGAGATGCTGGGGCTACATAAGCCAATAATGGAGCAGAGGATTCTGGGATTGGATGGGGTGATACAGGCACAGTATGGGCTGCTCTCATGCTGATGGCCTGGCCTATAACACAGGAGATGCTGGGGCTACATAAGCCAATAATGGAGCAGAGGATTCTGGGATTGGAGGGGGTGATACAGGCACAGTATGGGCTGCTGCTCTCATGCTGATGGCCTGGCCTATAACACAGAAGGTGCTGGAGCTACATAAGCCAATAATGGAGCAGAGGATTCTGGGATTGGATGGAGTGATACAGGCACAGTATGGGCTGCTCTCATGCTGATGGCCTGGCCTATAACACAGAAGATGCTGGTGCTACATAAGCCAATAATGAAGCAGAGGACTCTGGGATTGGAGGGGGTGATACAGGCACAGTATGGGCTGCTGCTCTCATGCTGATGGCCTGGCCTATAACACAGAAGATGCTGGTGCTACATAAGCCAATAATGGAGCAGAGGATTCTGGGATTGGATGGGGTGATACAGGCACAGTATGGGCTGCTGCTCTCATGCTGATGGCCTGGCCTATAACACAGAAGATGCTGGTGCTACATAAGCCAATAATGGAGCAGAGGATTCTGGGATTGGATGGGGTGATACAGGCACAGTATGGGCTGCTGCTCTCATGCTGATGGCCTGGCCTATAACACAGAAGATGCTGGTGCTACATAAGCCAATAATGGAGCAGAGGATTCTGGGATTGGATGGGGTGATACAGGCACAGTATGGGCTGCTGCTGTCATGCTGATGGCCTGGCCTATAACACAGAAGATGCTGGTGCTACATAAGCCAATAATGGAGCAGAGGATTCTGGGATTGGATGGGGTGATACAGGCACAGTATGGGCTGCTCTCATGCTGATGGCCTGGCCTATAACACAGGAGATGCTGGTGCTACATAAGCCAATAATGGAGCAGAGGATTCTGGGATTGGATGGGGTGATAAAGGCACAGTATGGGCTGCTCTCATGCTGATGGCCTGGCCTATAACACAGAGGATGCTGGTGCTACATAAGCCAATAATGAAGCAGAGGATTCTGGGATTGGAGGGGGTGATACAGGCACAGTATGGGCTGCTGCTCTCATGCTGATGGTCAGGCCTATAACACAGAAGATGCTGGGGCTACATAAGCCAATAATGGAGCAGAGGATTCTGGGATTGGAGGGGGTGATACAGGCACAGTATGGGCTGCTCTCATGCTGATGGCCTGGCCTATAACACAGAAGATGCTGGGGCTACATAAGCCAATAATGGAGCAGAGGATTCTGGGATTGGATGGGGTGATACAGGCACAGTATGGGCTGCTGTCATGCTGATGGCCTGGCCTATAACACAGAAGATGCTGGGGCTACATAAGCCAATAATGGAGCAGAGGATTCTGGGATTGGATGGGGTGATACAGGCACAGTATGGGCTGCTGCTCTCATGCTGATGGCCTGGCCTATAACACAGAAGGTGCTGGAGCTACATAAGCCAATAATGGAGCAGAGGATTCTGGGATTGGATGGGGTGATACAGGCACAGTATGGGCTGCTGCTCTCATGCTGATGGTCTGGCCTATAACACAGAAGATGCTGGTGCTACATAAGCCAATAATGAAGCAGAGGATTCTGGGATTGGAGGGGGTGATACAGGCACAGTATGGGGTGCTCTCATGCTGATGGCCTGGCCTATAACACAGAAGATGCTGGTGCTACATAAGCCAATAATGAAGCAGAGGATTCTGGGATTGGAGGGGGTGATACAGGCACAGTATGGGCTGCTGCTCTCATGCTGATGGCCTGGCCTATAACACAGAAGATGCTGGGGCTACATAAGCCAATAATGGAGCAGAGGATTCTGGGATTGGATGGGGTGATACAGGCACAGTATAGGCTGCTTTCATGCTGATGGTCTGGCCTATAACACAGAAGATGCTGGTGCTACATAAGCCAATAATGGAGCAGAGGATTCTGGGATTGGAGGGGGTGATACAGGCACAGTATGGGCTGCTGCTCTCATGCTGATGGCCTGGCCTATAACACAGAAGATGCTGGTGCTACATAAGCCAATAATGGAGCAGAGGATTCTGGGATTGGATGGAGTGATACAGGCACAGTATGGGCTGCTGCTCTCATGCTGGTGGCCTGGCCTATAACACAGGAGATGCTGGTGCTACATAAGCCAATAATGGAGCAGAGGATTCTGGGATTGGATGGGGTGATACAGGCACAGTATGGGCTGCTCTCATGCTGATGGCCTGGCCTATAACACAGAAGATGCTGGTGCTACATAAGCCAATAATGGAGCAGAGGATTCTGAGATTGGATGGGGCGATACAGGCACAGTATGGGCTGCTGCTCTCATGCTGATGGTCAGGCCTATAACACAGAAGATGCTGGGGCTACATAAGCCAATAATGGAGCAGAGGATTCTGGGATTGGATGGGGTGATACAGGCACAGTATGGGCTGCTCTCATGCTGATGGCCTGGTCTATAACACAGAAGATGCTGGTGCTACATAAGCCAATAATGGAGCAGAGGATTCTGAGATTGGATGGGGCGATACAGGCACAGTATGGGCTGCTGCTCTCATGCTGATGGTCAGGCCTATAACACAGAAGATGCTGGGGCTACATAAGCCAATAATGGAGCAGAGGATTCTGGGATTGGATGGGGTGATACAGGCACAGTATGGGCTGCTGCTCTCATGCTGATGGCCTGGCCTATAACACAGAAGGTGCTGGAGCTACATAAGCCAATAATGGAGCAGAGGATTCTGGGATTGGATGGGGTGATACAGGCACAGTATGGGCTGCTGCTCTCATGCTGATGGTCTGGCCTATAACACAGAAGATGCTGGTGCTACATAAGCCAATAATGAAGCAGAGGATTCTGGGATTGGAGGGGGTGATACAGGCACAGTATGGGGTGCTCTCATGCTGATGGCCTGGCCTATAACACAGAAGATGCTGGTGCTACATAAGCCAATAATGAAGCAGAGGATTCTGGGATTGGAGGGGGTGATACAGGCACAGTATGGGCTGCTGCTCTCATGCTGATGGCCTGGCCTATAACACAGAAGATGCTGGGGCTACATAAGCCAATAATGGAGCAGAGGATTCTGGGATTGGATGGGGTGATACAGGCACAGTATAGGCTGCTTTCATGCTGATGGTCTGGCCTATAACACAGAAGATGCTGGTGCTACATAAGCCAATAATGAAGCAGAGGATTCTGGGATTGGATGGGGTGATACAGGCACAGTATGGGCTGCTTTCATGCTGATGGCCTGGCCTATAACACAGAAGATGCTGGGGCTACATAAGCCAATAATGGAGCAGAGGATTCTGGGATTGGATGGGGTGATACAGGCACAGTATAGGCTGCTTTCATGCTGATGGTCTGGCCTATAACACAGAAGATGCTGGTGCTACATAAGCCAATAATGAAGCAGAGGATTCTGGGATTGGATGGGGTGATACAGGCACAGTATGGGCTGCTCTCATGCTGATGGCCTGGCCTATAACACAGAAGATGCTGGTGCTACATAAGCCAATAATGAAGCAGAGGATTCTGGGATTGGATGGGGTGATACAGGCACAGTATTTGGCTGCTCTCCTGCTGATGGCCTGGCCTATAACACAGAAGATGCTGGGGCTACATAAGCCAATAATGAAGCAGAGGATTCTGGGATTGGATGGGGTGATACAGGCACAGTATGGGCTGCTCTCATGCTGATGGCCTGGCCTATAACACAGAAGATGCTGGTGCTACATAAGCCAATAATGAAGCAGAGGATTCTGGGATTGGATGGGGTGATACAGGCACAGTATTTGGCTGCTCTCATGCTGATGGCCTGGCCTATAACACAGAAGATGCTGGGGCTACATAAGCCAATAATGAAGCAGAGGATTCTGGGATTGGATGAGGTGATACAGGCACAGTATGGGCTGCTCTCATGCTGATGGCCTGGCCTATAACACAGAAGATGCTGGTGCTACATAAGCCAATAATGGAGCAGAGGATCCTGGGATTGGATGGGGTGACACAGGCACAGTATGGGCTGCTCTCATGCTGATGGCCTGGCCTATAACACAGAAGATGCTGGTGCTACATAAGCCAATAATGGAGCAGAGGATTCTGGGATTGGATGGGGTGATACAGGCACAGTATGGGCTGCTCTCATGCTGATGGCCTGGCCTATAACACAGAAGATGCTGGTGCTACATAAGCCAATAATGGAGCAGAGGATTCTGGGATTGGATGGGGTGATACAGGCACAGTATAGGCTGCTCTCATGCTGATGGCCTGGCCTATAACACAGAAGATGCTGGGGCTACATAAGCCAATAATGGAGCAGAGGATTCTGGGATTGGATGGGGTGATACAGGCACAGTATGGGCTGCTCTCATGCTGATGGCCTGGCCTATAACACAGAAGATGCTGGGGCTACATAAGCCAATAATGGAGCAGAGGATTCTGGGATTGGATGGGGTGATACAGGCACAGTATGGGCTGCTCTCATGCTGATGGCCTGGCCTATAACACAGAAGATGCTGGGGCTACATAAGCCAATAATGGAGCAGAGGATTCTGGGATTAGATGGGGTGATACAGGCACAGTATAGGCTGCTTTCATGCTGATGGTCTGGCCTATAACACAGAAGATGCTGGTGCTACATAAGCCAATAATGAAGCAGAGGATTCTGGGATTGGATGGGGTGATACAGGCACAGTATGGGCTGCTGCTTTCATGCTGATGGCCTGGCCTATAACACAGAAGATGCTGGTGCTACATAAGCCAATAATGGAGCAGAGGATTCTGGGATTGGATGGGGTGATACAGGCACATTATGGGCTGCTGCTCTCATGCTGATGGCCTGGCCTATAACACAGAAGATGCTGGTGCTACATAAGCCAATAATGGAGCAGAGGATTCTGGGATTGGATGGGGTGATACAGGCACATTATGGGCTGCTGCTCTCATGCTGATGGTCTGGCCTATAACACAGAAGATGCTGGTGCTACATAAGCCAATAATGAAGCAGAGGATTCTGGGATTGGATGGGGTGATACGGGCACAGTATGGGCTGCTGCTTTCATGCTGATGGCCTGGCCTATAACACAGAAGATGCTGGTGCTACATAAGCCAATAATGGAGCAGAGGATTCTGGGATTGGATGGGGTGATACAGGCACAGTATGGGCTGCTGCTCTCATGCTGATGGCCTGGCCTATAACACAGAAGATGCTGGTGCTACATAAGCCAATAATGGAGCAGAGGATTCTGGGATTGGATGGGGTGATACAGGCACAGTATGGGCTGCTCTCATGCTGATGGCCTGGCCTATAACACAGGAGATGCGGGTGCTACATAAGCCAATAATGGAGCAGAGGATTCTGGGATTGGATGGGGTGATACAGGCACAGTATGGGCTGCTGCTCTCATGCTGATGGCCTGGCCTATAACACAGAAGATGCTGGTGCTACATAACCCAATAATGGAGCAGAGGATTCTGGGATTGGATGGGGTGATACAGGCACAGTATGGGCTGCTCTCATGCTGATGGCCTGGCCTATAACACAGGAGATGCGGGTGCTACATAAGCCAATAATGAAGCAGAGGATTCTGGGATTGGATGGGGTGATACAGGCACAGTATGGGCTGCTGTTCTCATGCTGATGGCCTGGCCTATAACACAGAAGATGCTGGGGCTACATAAGCCAATAATGAAGCAGAGGATTCTGGGATTGGAGGGGGTGATACAGGCACAGTATGGGCTGCTGCTCTCATGCTGATGGTCAGGCCTATAACACAGAAGATGCTGGGGCTACATAAGCCAATAATGGAGCAGAGGATTCTGGGATTGGAGGGGGTGATACAGGCACAGTATGGGCTGCTCTCATGCTGATGGCCTGGCCTATAACACAGGAGATGCTGGTGCTACATAAGCCAATAATGGAGCAGTAGATTCTGGGATTGGAGGGGGTGATACAGGCACAGTATGGGCTGCTCTCATGCTGATGGCCTGGCCTATAACACAGAAGATGCTGGTGCTACATAAGCCAATAATGGAGCAGAGGATCCTGGGATTGGATGGGGTGACACAGGCACAGTATGGGCTGCTCTCATGCTGATGGCCTGGCCTATAACACAGAAGATGCTGGTGCTACATAAGCCAATAATGGAGCAGAGGATTCTGGGATTGGAGGGGGTGATACAGGCACAGTATGGGCTGCTGCTCTCATGCTGATGGCCTGGCCTATAACACAGAAGATGCTGGTGCTACATAAGCCAATAATGGAGCAGAGGATTCTGGGATTGGATGGAGTGATACAGGCACAGAATGGGCTGCTGCTCTCATGCTGGTGGCCTGGCCTATAACACAGGAGATGCTGGTGCTACATAAGCCAATAATGGAGCAGAGGATTCTGGGATTGGATGGGGTGATACAGGCACAGTATGGGCTGCTCTCATGCTGATGGCCTGGCCTATAACACAGAAGATGCTGGTGCTACATAAGCCAATAATGGAGCAGAGGATTCTGAGATTGGATGGGGCGATACAGGCACAGTATGGGCTGCTGCTCTCATGCTGATGGTCAGGCCTATAACACAGAAGATGCTGGGGCTACATAAGCCAATAATGGAGCAGAGGATTCTGGGATTGGATGGGGTGATACAGGCACAGTATGGGCTGCTCTCATGCTGATGGCCTGGTCTATAACACAGAAGATGCTGGTGCTACATAAGCCAATAATGGAGCAGAGGATTCTGAGATTGGATGGGGCGATACAGGCACAGTATGGGCTGCTGCTCTCATGCTGATGGTCAGGCCTATAACACAGAAGATGCTGGGGCTACATAAGCCAATAATGGAGCAGAGGATTCTGGGATTGGATGGGGTGATACAGGCACAGTATGGGCTGCTGCTCTCATGCTGATGGCCTGGCCTATAACACAGAAGGTGCTGGAGCTACATAAGCCAATAATGGAGCAGAGGATTCTGGGATTGGATGGGGTGATACAGGCACAGTATGGGCTGCTGCTCTCATGCTGATGGTCTGGCCTATAACACAGAAGATGCTGGTGCTACATAAGCCAATAATGAAGCAGAGGATTCTGGGATTGGAGGGGGTGATACAGGCACAGTATGGGGTGCTCTCATGCTGATGGCCTGGCCTATAACACAGAAGATGCTGGTGCTACATAAGCCAATAATGAAGCAGAGGATTCTGGGATTGGAGGGGGTGATACAGGCACAGTATGGGCTGCTGCTCTCATGCTGATGGCCTGGCCTATAACACAGAAGATGCTGGGGCTACATAAGCCAATAATGGAGCAGAGGATTCTGGGATTGGATGGGGTGATACAGGCACAGTATAGGCTGCTTTCATGCTGATGGTCTGGCCTATAACACAGAAGATGCTGGTGCTACATAAGCCAATAATGAAGCAGAGGATTCTGGGATTGGATGGGGTGACACAGGCACAGTATGGGCTGCTCTCATGCTGATGGCCTGGCCTATAACACAGAAGATGCTGGTGCTACATAAGCCAATAATGGAGCAGAGGATTCTGGGATTGGATGGGGTGATACAGGCACAGTATGGGCTGCTCTCATGCTGATGGCCTGGCCTATAACACAGAAGATGCTGGTGCTACATAAGCCAATAATGGAGCAGAGGATTCTGGGATTGGATGGGGTGATACAGGCACAGTATAGGCTGCTCTCATGCTGATGGCCTGGCCTATAACACAGAAGATGCTGGGGCTACATAAGCCAATAATGGAGCAGAGGATTCTGGGATTGGATGGGGTGATACAGGCACAGTATGGGCTGCTCTCATGCTGATGGCCTGGCCTATAACACAGAAGATGCTGGGGCTACATAAGCCAATAATGGAGCAGAGGATTCTGGGATTGGATGGGGTGATACAGGCACAGTATGGGCTGCTCTCATGCTGATGGCCTGGCCTATAACACAGAAGATGCTGGGGCTACATAAGCCAATAATGGAGCAGAGGATTCTGGGATTAGATGGGGTGATACAGGCACAGTATAGGCTGCTTTCATGCTGATGGTCTGGCCTATAACACAGAAGATGCTGGTGCTACATAAGCCAATAATGAAGCAGAGGATTCTGGGATTGGATGGGGTGATACAGGCACAGTATGGGCTGCTGCTTTCATGCTGATGGCCTGGCCTATAACACAGAAGATGCTGGTGCTACATAAGCCAATAATGGAGCAGAGGATTCTGGGATTGGATGGGGTGATACAGGAACATTATGGGCTGCTGCTCTCATGCTGATGGCCTGGCCTATAACACAGAAGATGCTGGTGCTACATAAGCCAATAATGGAGCAGAGGATTCTGGGATTGGATGGGGTGATACAGGCACATTATGGGCTGCTGCTCTCATGCTGATGGTCTGGCCTATAACACAGAAGATGCTGGTGCTACATAAGCCAATAATGAAGCAGAGGATTCTGGGATTGGATGGGGTGATACGGGCACAGTATGGGCTGCTGCTTTCATGCTGATGGCCTGGCCTATAACACAGAAGATGCTGGTGCTACATAAGCCAATAATGGAGCAGAGGATTCTGGGATTGGATGGGGTGATACAGGCACAGTATGGGCTGCTGCTCTCATGCTGATGGCCTGGCCTATAACACAGAAGATGCTGGTGCTACATAAGCCAATAATGGAGCAGAGGATTCTGGGATTGGATGGGGTGATACAGGCACAGTATGGGCTGCTCTCATGCTGATGGCCTGGCCTATAACACAGGAGATGCGGGTGCTACATAAGCCAATAATGGAGCAGAGGATTCTGGGATTGGATGGGGTGATACAGGCACAGTATGGGCTGCTGCTCTCATGCTGATGGCCTGGCCTATAACACAGAAGATGCTGGTGCTACATAACCCAATAATGGAGCAGAGGATTCTGGGATTGGATGGGGTGATACAGGCACAGTATGGGCTGCTCTCATGCTGATGGCCTGGCCTATAACACAGGAGATGCGGGTGCTACATAAGCCAATAATGGAGCAGAGGATTCTGGGATTGGAGGGGGTGATACAGGCACAGTATGGGCTGCTGTTCTCATGCTGATGGCCTGGCCTATAACACAGAAGGTGCTGGTGCTACATAAGCCAATAATGAAGCAGAGGATTCTGGGATTGGAGGGGGTGATCCAGGCACAGTATGGGCTGCTCTCATGCTGATGGCCTGGCCTATAACACAGAAGATGCTGGGGGTACATAACCCAATAATGGAGCAGAGGATACTGGGATTGGATGAGGTGATACAGGCACAGTATGGGCTGCTCTCATGCTGATGGCCTGGCCTATAACACAGGAGATGCTGGTGCTACATAAGCCAATAATGGAGCAGAGGATTCTGGGATTGTATGGGGTGATACAGGCACAGTATGGGCTGCTGCTCTCATGCTGATGGCCTGGCCTATAACACAGAAGATGCTGGGGCTACATAAGCCAATAATGGAGCAGAGGATTCTGGGATTGGAGGGGGTGATACAGGCACAGTATGGGCTGCTGCTCTCATGCTGATGGCCTGGCCTATAACACAGAAGGTGCTGGGGCTACATAAGCCAATAATGAAGCAGAGGATTCTGGGATTGGATGGGGTGATACAGGCACAGTATGGGCTGCTCTCATGCTGATGGCCTGGCCTATAACACAGAACATGCTGGGGCTACATAAGCCAATAATGGAGCAGAGGATTCTGGGATTGGATGGGGTGATACAGGCACAGTATGGGCTGCTGCTCTCATGCTGATGGCCTAGCCTATAACACAGAAGATGCTGGTGCTACATAAGGCAATAATGGAGCAGAGGATTCTGGGATTGGAGGGGGTGATACAGGCACAGTATGGGCTGCTGCTCTCATGCTTATGGCCTGGCCTATAACACAGAAGGTGCTGGTGCTACATAAGCCAATAATGGAGCAGAGGATTCTGGGATTGGAGGGGGTGAAACAGGCACAGTATGGGCTGCTGCTCTCATGCTGATGGCCTGGCCTATAACACAGAAGGTGCTGGTGCTACATAACCCAATAATGGAGCAGAGGATTCTGGGATTGGATGGGGTGATACAGGCATAGTATGGGCTGCCCTCATGCTGATGGCCTGGCCTATAACACAGAAGATGCTGGTGCTACATAAGCCAATAATGGAGCAGAGGATTCTGGGATTGGATGGGGTGATACAGGCATAGTATGGGCTGCTCTCATGCTGATGGCCTGGCCTATAACACAGAAGATGCTGGGGCTACATAAGCCAATAATGGAGCAGAGGATTCTGGGATTGGATGGGGTGATACAGGCACAGTATGGGCTGCTCTCATGCTGATGGCCTGGCCTATAACACAGAAGATGCTGGGGCTACATAACCCAATAATGAAGCAGAGGATTCTGGGATTGGATGGGGTGATACAGGCACAGTATGGGCTGCTCTCATGCTGATGGCCTGGCCTATAACACAGAAGATGCTGGGGCTACATAACCCAATAATGAAGCAGAGGATTCTGGGATTGGATGGGGTGATACAGGCACAGTGTGGGCTGCTCTCATGCTGATGGCCTGGCCTATAACACAGAAGATGCTGGTGCTACATAACCCAATAATGGAGCAGAGGATTCTGGGATTGGAGGGGGTGATACAGGCACAGTATGGGCTGCTGCTCTCATGTTGATAGCCTGGCCTATAACACAGAAGATGCTGGTGCTATATAAGCCAATAATGTGCTATATAAGCCAAACAGTATGGGCTGCTCTCATGCTGATGGCCTGGCCTATAACACAGAAGATGCGGGTGCTACATAAGCCAATAATGGAGCAGAGGATTCTGGGATTGGATGGGGTGATACAGGCACAGTATGGGCTGCTCTCATGCTGATGGCCTGGCCTATAACACAGAAGATGCTGGGGCTACATAAGCCAATAATGGAGCAGAGGATTCTGGGATTGGATGGGGTGATACAGGCACAGTATGGGCTGCTCTCATGCTGATGGTCAGGCCTATAACACAGAACATGCTGGGGCTACATAAGCCAATAATGGAGCAGAGGATTCTGGGATTAGATGGGGTGATACAGGCACAGTATGGGCTGCTGCTCTCATGCTGATGGCCTAGCCTATAACACAGAAGATGCTGGTGCTACATAAGGCAATAATGGAGCAGAGGATTCTGGGATTGGAGGGGGTGATACAGGCACAGTATGGGCTGCTGCTCTCATGCTTATGGCCTGGCCTATAACACAGAAGGTGCTGGTGCTACATAAGCCAATAATGGAGCAGAGGATTCTGGGATTGGAGGGGGTGAAACAGGCACAGTATGGGCTGCTGCTCTCATGCTGATGGCCTGGCCTATAACACAGAAGGTGCTGGTGCTACATAACCCAATAATGGAGCAGAGGATTCTGGGATTGGATGGGGTGATACAGGCATAGTATGGGCTGCCCTCATGCTGATGGCCTGGCCTATAACACAGAAGATGCTGGTGCTACATAAGCCAATAATGGAGCAGAGGATTCTGGGATTGGATGGGGTGATACAGGCATAGTATGGGCTGCTCTCATGCTGATGGCCTGGCCTATAACACAGAAGATGCTGGGGCTACATAACCCAATAATGAAGCAGAGGATTCTGGGATTGGATGGGGTTATACAGGCACAGTATGGGCTGCTCTCATGCTGATGGCCTGGCCTATAACACAGAAGATGCTGGGGCTACATAACCCAATAATGAAGCAGAGGATTCTGGGATTGGATGGGGTGATACAGGCACAGTATGGGCTGCTCTCATGCTGATGGCCTGGCCTATAACACAGAAGATGCTGGTGCTATATAAGCCAATAATGTGCTATATAAGCCAAACAGTATGGGCTGCTCTCATGCTGATGGCCTGGCCTATAACACAGAAGATGCGGGTGCTACATAAGCCAATAATGGAGCAGAGGATTCTGGGATTGGATGGGGTGATACAGGCACAGTATGGGCTGCTCTCATGCTGATGGCCTGGCCTATAACACAGAAGATGCTGGTGCTACATAAGCCAATAATGGAGCAGAGGATTCTGGGATTGGATGGGGTGATACAGGCACAGTATGGGCTGCTGCTCTCATGCTGATGGCCTGGCCTATAACACAGAAGGTGCTGGTGCTACATAACCCAATAATGAAGCAGAGGATTCTGGGATTGGAGGGGGCGATACAGGCACAGTATGGGCTGCTGCTCTCATGCTGATGGCCTGGCCTATAAGACAGGAGATGCTGGTGCTACATAACCCAATAATGGAGCAGTAGATTCTGGGATTGGAGGGGGTGATACAGGCACAGTATGGGCTGCTCTCATGCTGATGGCCTGGCCTATAACACAGAAGGTGCTGGTGCTACATAAGCCAATAATGGAGCAGAGGATTCTGGGATTGGATGGGGTGATACAGGCACAGTATGGGCTGCTCTCATGCTGATGGCCTGGCCTATAACACAGAAGGTGCTGGTGCTACATAAGCCAATAATGGAGCAGAGGATTCTGGGATTGGATGGGGTGATACAGGCACAGTATGGGCTGCTCTCATGCTGATGGCCGGGCCTATATCACAGAAGATGCTGGTGCTACATAAGCCAATAATGAAGCAGAGGATTCTGGGATTGGATGGAGTGATCCAGGCACAGTATGGGCTGCTGCTTTCATGCTGATGGCCTGGCCTATAACACAGAAGATGCTGGTGCTACATAACCCAATAATGGAGCAGAGGATTCTGGGATTGGATGGGGTGATACAGGCACAGTATGGGCTGCTGCTTTCATGCTGATGGCCTGGCCTATAACACAGAAGATGCTGGTGCTACATAAGCCAATAATGAAGCAGAGGATTCTGGGATTGGATGGGGTGATACAGTCACAGTATGGGCTGCTGTCATGCTGATAGTCTGGCCTATAACACAGAAGATGCTGGTGCTACATAAGCCAATAATGAAGCAGAGGATTCTGGGATTGGAGGGGGTGATCCAGGCACAGTATGGGCTGCTGCTCTCATGCTAATGGCCTGGCCTATAACACAGAAGATGCTGGTGCTACATAAGCCAATAATGAAGCAGAGGATTCTGGGATTGGATGGAGTGATCCAGGCACAGTATGGGCTGCTGCTCTCATGCTGATGGCCTGGCCTATGACACAGAAGATGCTGGGGCTACATAAGCCAATAATGGAGCAGAGGATTCTGGGATTGGATGGGGTGATAAAGGCACAGTATGGGCTGCTGCTCTCATGCTGATGGCCTGGCCTATAACACAGAAGATGCTGGTGCTACATAAGCCAATAATGGAGCAGAGGATTCTGGGATTGGATGGGGAGATACAGGCACAGTATGGGCTGCTCTCATGCTGATGGCCTGGCCTATAACACGGAAGATGCTGGTGCTATATAAGCCAATAATGGAGCAGGATGATTCTGGGATTGGAGGGGGTGATCCAGGCACAGTATGGGCTGCTGCTCTCATGCTGATGGCCTGGCCTATAACACAGGAGATGATGGTGCTACATCAGCCAATAATGAAGCAGAGGATTCTGGGATTGGAGGGGGTGATACAGGCACAGTATGGGCTGCTGCTCTCATGCTGATGGGCTGGCCTATAACACAGAAGATGCTGGTGCTACATAAGCCAATAATGGAGCAGAGGATTCTGGGATTGGAGGGGGTGATACAGGCACAGTATGGGCTGCTGCTCTCATGCTTATGGCCTGGCCTATAACACAGAAGATGCTGGGGCTACATAAGCCAATAATGAAGCAGAGGATTCTGGGATTGGATGGGGTGATACAGGCACAGTATGGGCTGCTCTCATGCTGATGGCCTGGCCTATAACACAGAAGATGCTGGTGCTACATAAGCCAATAATGAAGCAGAGGATTCTGGGATTGGATGGGGTGATACAGGCACAGTATGGGCTGCTCTCATGCTGATGGCCTGGCCTATAACACAGAAGATGCTGGTGCTACATAAGCCAATAATGAAGCAGATGATTCTGGGATTGGAGGGGGTGATACAGGCACAGTATGGGCTGCTGCTCTTATGCTGATGGCCTGGCCTATAACACAGGAGATGCTGGGGCTACATAAGCCAATAATGGAGCAGAGGATTCTGGGATTGGATGGGGTGATACAGGCACAGTATAGGCTGCTGCTCTCATGCTGATGGCCTGGCCTATAACACAGAAGATGCTGGTACTACATAAGCCAATAATGGAGCAGTAGATTCTGGGATTGGAGGGGGTGATACAGGCACAGTATGGGCTGCTGCTCTCATGCTGATGGCCTGGCCTATAACACGGAAGATGCTGGTGCTACATAAGCCAATAATGAAGCAGAGGATTCTGGGATTGGATGGGGAGATACAGGCACAGTATGGGCTGCTGCTCTCATGCTGATGGCCTGGCCTATAACACAGAAGATGCTGGTGCTACATAAGCCAATAATGGAGCAGAGGATTCTGGGATTGGATGGGGTGATACAGGCACAATATGGGCTGCTGCTCTCATGCTGATGGCCTGGCCTATAACACAGAAGATGCTGGTGCTACATAAGCCAATAATGAAGCAGAGGATTCTGGGATTGGATGGGGTATGTGCTCTCATGCTGATGGCCTGGCCTATAACACAGAAGATGCTGGGGCTACATAACCCAATAATGAAGCAGAGGATTCTGGGATTGGATGGGGTGATACAGGCACAGTATGGGCTGCTCTCATGCTGATGGCCTGGCCTATAACACGGAAGATGCTGGGGCTACATAAGCCAATAATGAAGCAGAGGATTCTGGGATTGGATGGGGTGATACAGGCACAGTATTTGGCTGCTCTCATGCTGATGGCCGGGCCTATAACACAGAAGATGCTGGGGCTACATAAGCCAATAATGAAGCAGAGGATTCTGGGATTGGATGGGGTGATACAGGCACAGTATGGGCTGCTCTCATGCTGATGGCCTGGCCTATAACACAGAAGATGCTGGTGCTACATAAGCCAATAATGGAGCAGAGGATTCTGGGATTGGATGGGGTGATACAGGCACAGTATGGGCTGCTGTCATGCTGATGGCCTGGCCTATAACACAGAAGATGCTGGTGCTACATAAGCCAATAATGAAGCAGAGGATTCTGGGATTGGAGGAGGTGATACAGGCACAGTATGGGCTGCTCTCATGCTGATGGCCTGGCCTATAACACAGAAGATGCTGGGGCTACATAAGCCAATAATGGAGCAGAGGATTCTGGGATTGGATGGGGTGATACAGGCACAGTATGGGCTGCTGCTGTCATGCTGATGGCCTGGCCTATAACACAGAAGATGCTGGTGCTACATAAGCCAATAATGGAGCAGAGGATTCTGGGATTGGATGGGGTGATACAGGCACAGTATGGGCTGCTCTCATGCTGATGGCCTGGCCTATAACACAGAAGATGCTGGTGCTACATAAGCCAATAATGGAGCAGAGGATTCTGGGATTGGATGGGGTGATACAGGCACAGTATGGGCTGCTCTCATGCTGATGGCCTGGCCTATAACACAGGAGATGCTGGGGCTACATAAGCCAATAATGAAGCAGAGGATTCTGGGATTGGAGGGGGTGATACAGGCACAGTATGGGCTGCTGCTGTCATGCTGATGGCCTGGCCTATAACACAGAAGATGCTGGGGCTACATAAGCCAATAATGGAGCAGAGGATTCTGAGATTGGATGGGGCGATACAGGCACAGTATGGGCTGCTGCTCTCATGCTGATGGTCAGGCCTATAACACAGAAGATGCTGGTGCTACATAAGCCAATAATGAAGCAGAGGATTCTGGGATTGGAGGGGGTGATACAGGCACAGTATGGGCTGCTGCTGTCATGCTGATGGCCTGGCCTATAACACAGAAGATGCTGGGGCTACATAAGCCAATAATGGAGCAGAGGATTCTGAGATTGGATGGGGCGATACAGGCACAGTATGGGCTGCTGCTCTCATGCTGATGGTCAGGCCTATAACACAGAAGATGCTGGGGCTACATAAGCCAATAATGAAGCAGAGGATTCTGGGATTGGAGGGGGTGATACAGGCACAGTATTTGGCTGCTCTCATGCTGATGGCCTGGCCTATAACACAGAAGATGCTGGGGCTACATAAGCCAATAATGGAGCAGAGGATTCTGGGATTGGATATGGTGATACAGGCACAGTATGGGCTGCTGCTCTCATACTGATGGCCTGGCCTATAACACAGAAGATGCTGGGGCTACATAAGCCAATAATGGAGCAGAGGATTCTGGGATTGGATGGGGTGATACAGGCACAGTATGGGCTGCTCTCATGCTGATAGCCTGGCCTATAACACAGAAGATGCTGGTGCTACATAAGCCAATAATGGAGCAGAGGATTCTGGGATTGGATGGGGTGATACAGGCACAGTATGGGCTGCTGCTCTCATGCTGATGGCCTGGCCTATAACACAGAAGATGCTGGTGCTACATAAGCCAATAATGAAGCAGAGGATTCTGGGATTGGATGGGGTGATACAGGCACAGTATGGGCTGCTCTCATGCTGATGGCCTGGCCTATAACACAGAAGGTGCTGGTGCTACATAAGCCAATAATGGAGCAGAGGATTCTGGGATTGGATGGGGTGACACAGGCACAGTATGGGCTGCTCTCATGCTGATGGCCTGGCTTATAACACAGAAGATGCTGGGGCTACATAAGCCAATAATGAAGCAGAGGATTCTGGGATTGGATGAGGTGATACAGGCACAGTATAGGCTGCTGTCATGCTGATGGCCTGGCCAATAACACAGGAGATGCTGGTGCTACATAAGCCAATAATGGAGCAGAGGATTCTGGGATTGGATGGGGTGATACAGGCACAGTATGGGCTGCTGCTCTCATGCTGATGGCCTGGCCTATAACACAGAAGATGCTGGTGCTACATAAGCCAATAATGGAGCAGAGGATTCTGGGATTGGATGAGGTGATACAGGCACAGTATGGGCTGCTGCTTTCATGCTGATGGCCTGGCCTATAACACAGGAGATGCTGGTGCTACATAAGCCAATAATGGAGCAGAGGATTCTGGGATTGGATGGGGTGATACAGGCACAGTATAGGCTGCTCTCATGCTGATGGCCTGGCCTATAACACAGAAGATGCTGGGGCTACATAAGCCAATAATGGAGCAGAGGATTCTGGATTGGATGGGGTGATACAGGCACAGTATGGGCTGCTGCTCTCATGCTGATGGCCTGGCCTATAACACAGAAGATGCTGGTGCTACATAAGCCAATAATAAGACTTAACACTTGCCTTTTGGATTTCAGCAATATTGTAACAAACTGTCACGCTGTGCTCTGTACACACAGTTCAATAGGTCGGTATTCTCTCTGTATACTGAAAGTAAACTAGCTGGGGTGTGTATAGCTTGGAATATCTTCTAAAAATGTCCCCGCTGTTACTGGAATACTCCAGAGCTTCTCTCTTCTAGTAATTGGTCTATCTGTACCTCTTCAGGTGGCCATACACCTACATACATACATCTTATCAGCGCTTCAGCAAACACTGAGCACAGGAGCGCCACCTACTGGTGAGTCAATGGTAAACAATGGCAGCAGCATGCCAGTATCTTAAAACAGGGCTAAAGTCAGCCACGCCAATACACCGCATCCACATCAGTCTCACTGTAAACCATTTCACAGTAAAGACAACAGCAGAGTCTGAATGATGAGATCCAGAGGATCCAGCAGCCATAAAACAAGATCCACAATGCTGAGGGGAAGAAACAAACACTTACACAGCGATCCGTGCCGCCCCCAAAGCCGATGATTCTTCTCAGCTTCAGGATCGGATCTGGAAGAAGAGTCTACAGAGACAAAGACGAGATCTACAAACCGAAATATCCCAGTGTAGCATCAAGTCAGTGACAATACCGGGATAATAATCTGATCAGTTAAGTAGCAGAGGGGGTTCTGGGATACTGATGTGGTCAGGTAAGTAGCAGAGGGGGTTCTGGTATAATTATCTGGTCAGGTAAGTAGCAGAGGGGGTTCTGGGATATTGATCTGGTCAGGTAAGTAGCAGAGGGGGTTCTGGGATACTGATGTGGTCAGGTAAGTAGCAGAGGGGGTTCTGGGATAATTATCTGGTCAGGTAAGTAGCAGAGGGGGTTCTGGGATATAGATGTGGTCAGGTAAATAGCAGAGGGGGTTCTGGGATATAGATGTGGTCAGGTAAGTAGCAGAGGGGGTTCTGGGATATAGATGTGGTCAGGTAAGTAGCAGAGGGGGTTCTGGGATATTGATCTGGTCAGGTAAGTAGCAGAGGGGGTTCTGGGATATAGATGTGGTCAGGTAAGTAGCAGAGGGGGTTCTGGGCTATATATCTGGTCAGGTAAGTAGCAGAGTGGGTTCTGGGATACTGATCTGGTCACGTAAGTAGCAGAGGGGGTTCTGGCATATTGATCTGGTCAGGTAAGTAGCAGAGGGGGTTCTGGGATATTGATTTGGCAGAGGGGGTTCTGGGATATAGATCTGTTCAGGTGTGAATGCAGTCTTAAGATGGCCATACAGTTACCGATTTTGCGGCCCGATCTGATTTTATCGAATCAGAGGAAAATCAGTGCAGCAACATTCTATTTCTGTCAGCAGCAGAGCTCACCTTGGCTTCAGATCCAGAGGATAAAGACATTGGTCGGTAGGAGGAAGTGCTGATCACCTGGGAAACAGAAGGGACAGTCAGACCACAGACCGTACTCATAGTCTGCTGATCCCCTGGGAAGCAGAAGAGACTGTCAGACCACACACCGTACTCATAGTCTGCTGATCCCCTGGGAAGCAGATGAGACAGTCAGACCACAGACCGTACTCATAGTCTGCTGATCCCCTGGGAACAGAAGAGACAGTCAGACCACACACCGCAGTCAGAGTCCATCTCTATGGTAACCACAAGCTTTCATATCAAGCAGGTAAACTAAGAAGAGGATTCTGCCTGCCAAGAACCCCCAATATAGCCATCAATAAGGGGCTTTCCATCCTATATTACATGCATGGATCCTTCTGTACTTACAGCACTCCTGAAGAGAGAGGTATATGGTGGCTGACATCTATATTTCTTTTTTAAACAATGCACATTGCCTGGCTGTCCTGGCTGTCTCTTTGGATGCAGTAGTGTCTGAATAACACCAGAAACAATCATGCAGCTAATCCAGTCACACTTCAGTCACCTGATCTGCTGCATACTTGTTCAGGGGCTCTGGCTAAACGTATTAGAAGTAGATGATCAGCAGGACAGCCAGGTAACTAGCATTGTTTAAAAGGAAATAAATAGGTCAGCCTCCATATCCCTCTCGCTTTTGGTTCCCATTAAAGAGACTCCGTAACAAAAATTGCATCCTGTTTTTTATCATCCTACAAGTTCCAAAAGCTATTCTAATGTGTTCTGGCTTACTGCAGCACGTTCTACTATCACAGTCTCTGTAATAAATCAACTTATCTCTCTCTTGTCAGACTTGTCAGGCCTGTGTCTGGAAGGCTGCCAAGTTCTTCAGTGTTGTGGTTCTGCTATGAACTCCCCCTTCCAGGCCCCTCTATGCACACTGCCTGTGTGTTATTTAGATTAGAGCAGCTTCTCTCTTCTCTCTTATCTTTTACAAGCTGGATAAATCGTCCTCTGAGCTGGCTGGGCTTTCACATACTGAGGAATTACAGACAAGGGCAAAGCTGTTTGCAGGAAGAAAAGAGCAGCCTGAAACTTCAGTGCATGAGAGATGCAGGGGGAAAGAAACACACAAATGATCTCTTGAGATTCAAAAGGAAGGCTGTATACAGCCTGCTTGTGTATGGATGTATTTTCTATGTGTGGACATACTGTACATCAATCTACTTCCTGTTTTGGTGGCCATTTTGTTTGTTTATAAACAAACTTTTTAAAACTGTTTTTAACCACTTTTAATGCGGCGGGGAGCGGCGAAATTGTGACAGAGGGTAATAGGAGATGTCCCCTAACGCACTGGTATGTTTACTTTTGTGTGATTTTAACAATACAGATTCTCTTTAACCCTCTGGGCGATACAATTACATCACCCAGGAGGGGGCGCAGCACTTTTTTTTTTTATTTTATTTTTTTTTAAATCATGTAGCGAGCCCAGGGCTCGCTACATGATAGCCGCTGCGCAGCGGCATCCCCCCACCCACTCCGATCGCCTTCGGCGATCAGAGTAGGCAGGAAATCCCGTTCAGAACGGGATTTCCTGCTGGGCTTCCCCGGTCGCCATGGCGACGGGGCGGGATGACGTCATGGACGTTGTGACGTCAGAGGGAGTCCCGATCCACCCCTTAACGCTGCCTGGCACTGATTGGCCAGGCTGCGCAAGGGGTCGGGGCGGGGGGGGGGGGGGGGGCTGCGCAGCACGGCGGGTAGCGGCGGATCGGCGGTGAGCGGCTGCGATCGGAAGTTACAAGCAGCTAGCAAAGTGCTAGCTGCGTGTAACAAAAAAAAAATTATGCAAATCGGCCCAGCAGGGCCTGAGAACTCCTCCTGCGCGACATACCCCGAGCTCAGCTCGGGATTATCGCCCAGGAGGTTAAGGGGGTTGGGCTGTGTGGTTTCTGAATGTGTGAAAACGCATTGACTGCTCATATAATGAAAGTTAATGGAAAGCCACATTGTGATATACTGGCTCCGCCCTACGCATTTTGTCCTTCCTCCACATTTACCCATCGAGCGGTCAGTAAGCGTGTCCAGCGTCTCACCGTCCCTGCAGCTCAGCAGGCATCTCATTCCTGCTCCACCACTGAACACTCCCCTCAGACCCGCTGTCTCCTTCTCGACTCCACCCTGCTGGGGAGTAATGGGTGACATACTGGCTCCGCCCTACGCGTTTTGTCCTTCCTCCACATTTACATGTATGGGGGTCAGTAAGCGTGTCCAGCATCACACAGGCCCTGCAGCTCAGCAGGCGTCTCATTGCTGCTCCCGTTCCCTACTACTGACCCCACCGCTGAACACTCCCCTCTGACCCGCTGTCTCCTTCAGGACTCCACCCTGCTGGGGAGTAATGGGTGACATACTGGCTCCGCCATACGCGTTTTGTCCTTCCTCCACATTTACATGTACGGGGGTCGGTAAGCGTGTCCAGTGTCCCAGGGGCCCTACAGCTCAGCAGGCGTCTCACTCCTGCTCCCGTTCACTACTGACCCCCCTCCACATTTCCCGGCTGAACATGCTTTCTGACTCGCTGTCTCCTTCAGGATTCCACCCTGCTGGCTCATAATGGGTAACATGCTGGCTCATAATGGGTAACATACTGGCTCCACCATACGCGTTTTGTCTTTCCTCCACATTTACACATACGGGGGTCAGTAAGCGTGTCCAGCGTCCCACAGGCCCTGCAGCTCAGCAGGCGTCTCATTGCTGCTCCCGTTCACCACTGACCCCACCGCTGTACACTCCCCTCTGACTCGCTGTCTCCTTCTCGACTCCACCCTGCTGGCTCATAATGAGTGACATCCTGGCTCCGCCCTATGAGTTTTGTCCTTCCTCCACATATACGTGTCCGGCGGTCAGTAAGCGTGTCCAGCGTCCCACGGGCCCTGCAGCTCAGCAGGCGTCTCATTGCTGCTCCCGTTCTCTACTACTGACCCCTACCGCTGAACACTCCACTCTGACCCGCTGTCTCCTCCCTGCTGGCTAATAATGGGTGACATCCTGGCTCCGCCCTACGCAGTTTGTCCTTCCTCCACATTTACATGTATGGGGGTCAGAAAGCGTGTCCTATGTCCCACGGGCCCTGCAGCTCAGCAGGTGTCTCATTGCTGCTCCCGTTCTCCACCACTGTCCCCCCCCCCCCCCCCCCCCGAACATGCTTTCTGACACGCTGTCACCTTCAGGATTCCACCCTGCTGGCTCATAATGGGTAGCGTACTGGCTCCGCCATACGCGTTTTGTCTTTCCTCCACATTTACATGTACGGGGTCGGTAAGCGTGTCCAGTGTCCCAGGGGCCCTACAGCTCAGCAGGCGTCTCACTCCTGCTCCCGTTCTCCACTACTGACCTCCCTCCACTGGGGGTCAGTAGTGGACCTCATTTCCCAGCTGAACATGCTTTCTGACACGTTGTCACCTTCAGGATTCCCCCCTGCTGGCTCATAATGGGCGACATACTGGCTCCGCTCTAAGCGTTTTGTCTTTCCTCCACATTTACCTGTAGGGGAGTCAGTAAGCATGTCCAGCGTTTCACGGGCCCTGCAGCTCAGCAGGCGTCTCACGCCTGCTCCCGTTCTCCACCACTGACCCCACCGCTGAACACGCACTCTGACCCGCTGTCTCCTTCAGGATTCCACCCTGCTGGCTCATAATGGGTAACATACTGGCTCCACCCTACGCAGTTTGTCCTTCCTCCACATTGACATGTATGGGGTCAGTATGCGTATCCGATGTCCCACGGGCCCCGCAGCTCAGCAGGCGTCTCATTCCTGCTCCCGTTCACTACTGACCCCCCCTCCCCTCCGCTGAACATGCTTTCTGACACGCTGTCACCTTCAGGATTCCACCCTGCTGGCTCATAATGGGTAGCATACTCGCTCCGCCATACGCGTTTTGTCTTTCCTCCACATTTACACATACGAGGGTCGGTAGGAGTGTCCGATGTCCCACGGGCCCTGCAGCTCAGCAGGCGTCTCACTCCTGCTCCCGTTCTCCACCAGTGACCCCTACCGCTGAACACGCACTCTGACCCGCTGTCTCCTTCAGGACTCCACCCTGCTGCGGAATAATAAGGGGCAACATATTGGCTCCACTCTACGCATTTTGTCCATCCTCCACATTTACGTGTCCGGCGTCCCACGGGCCCTGCAGCTCAGCAGGCGTCTCATTCCTGCTCCTGTTCCCTACTGACATCCCTCCCCCCTCTCTGAACATGCTTTCTGACACGCTGTCTCCTTCACTCCTTCAGGACTCCACCCTGCTGGCTCATAAAGGGTGACATACTGGCTCCCGCCCTACGCATTTTGTCCATCCTCCACATTTATGTGTCCGGCGTCCCACGGGCCCTGCAGCTCTACACGTTTTGTCCTTCCTCCAACCCTGGAGGAGTATGGAAAACGGATGAAATGCGTAGTTTGGAGCCACCTGGTGTTGGAGGTGGTTTCAGTCCGGTGAGTCTCTGGCCTGTGACGGAGGTGCAGAGACACATGTGAGAGGAGAAATCTTCCCCTGCACAGGGCGAGTGTCGGAATCAATGGTTGCTTACACCATCTATGGAATCGTATTCTAGGTTTTAGTCCCGGGCACTGGAGAGCGCAGCAGGAGGCGTACATAGAATGGGCAGATCTCAGAGAGTACAGCGAGCCTCACCTCCTGAGGGTCGGACTTGTGCCGCTGGTCGGTGACGCTGCTCCCTTTGTGTGCATACACGTGGATCCCACCATCATCCTCTGCGCTGAGGTCTGCAGTCTCCCCTCCCACAGACAGGTGGCGCTCCGGGATGGACTCTACACGCAGGGTGCTGCGCTGCGGATACTGGGGAGAGGATATGAGGGTTACACAATGCTGGGATTACAGCAGAGATAAAGCAGCACAGGAAGCTGGGCTCACCGGTCGTGGGCTGGTGATCTGCTGGATGAGGGACACTCTGTCCTGGACCGGCTTACTGATGGTCACAGTGCGGGGGTCTTCACGGACAGGACTGCGACATGGAGGGACACCTGCCAATCATTGGGGGGAAAGTCTTATCAGAAGCAATCATACACACCGAGGCCTGCAGTACAAGAAGCCTCCTCTACAGAGTGTGAGGGGTCCTACAGGCAGGGAGACTAACAACATAAACAGCATAACATGTAAGAAATAAGGGAGATATAAAGATGGGCAAGGGGGGAGGGGGAACAGAAGGAAGGGGGAACAGAGGGAGGGAAGGGAGAGCGAGAAGGAGGAGAGGGGAAGTGAAAGGAGAGAGAAGCCGGTGGAGTGGGGGGGTTAGAGAGAGAGAAGAGGAGGGAGGGGGACGGAAAAGAAGAGCAAGAGAGAAAGAGGGAGAGAGGAGAGGGCGGGGAGGTAGAGGCAGGAGAGGGTAGAGGGGGGGATGGAGAGAGGATAGGGTAGAGGGGGATGAGGGTAGAGGGAGGAGAGGGAGAGAGGAGAGGGGCAGGAGGAGAGGGTAGAGGGATGAGAGAGAGAGAGAGAGAGAGAGAGAGAGAGAGAGAGAGAGAGAGAGAGAGAGAGAGAGAGAGAGAGAGAGAGAGAGAGAGAGAGAGAGAGAGAGAGAGAGAGAGAGAGAGAGAGAGAGACACAGAGGAGTGGGGAGGGTACAGGGGGAGGAGGGGGGATAAGGATGAGAGGAGAGGGGAGAGGGGGAGGAGGAGAGGGTAGAGGGGGAGGAGGAGAGAGAGAGAGAGAGAGAGACACAGAGGAGTGGGGAGGGTACAGGGGGAGGAGGGGGGATAAGGATGAGAGGAGAGGGTAGAGAGAGAGGGTGAGAGGAGAGGTTGGAGAGAGACTGAGCACAGAGATCACGGAGCAGTAACTGGACATCTCACCGGAGGCTACAGGAACAGGCTGTCCTCCTCTCTGCAGGGAGTCATAGGGCAGCTTACAGCCATCAGAGGGGAACCTGCAGGAAACAAGCAGAGGTCTCAGCTGTGATGACATCACCGGTAGGAGGGATTCCAATATATTTAAAGGACGGCTTTAACCAGTTCACCCCCATAGGGTTTTTACCCTAACGGACCAGAGCAATTTTCACCTTTCAGCGCTCCTCCCTTTCAATCACCAATAACTTTTTCACTACATATCACAGCAAATTGATCAATACCTTGTTTTTATTGCCGCTAAATAGGCTTTTTGGAGGCGATATTTATTTTCAGTAATACCTTTTCTTTTTATGCATTTTAAAGGGAAAAACAAGGAAAAAAATGAAAAAATACACGATTTCTCCATTTTCATCCCCTATAGTTTTAAAATAAACACTGCTAATGTGCATAAAACACACACATTTTATCTGCCTATTTGTCCTGGTTATCACAATATATAAATTATGTCCCTAGTGCAAAGTATGGTGACAATATATTATTTGGAAATAAAGGTGTATTTTTCCTATGTTGTGTTTTTGGTTTTCTCATTGCATACTACCAATGAATTCAAGCCCTTATTTGCAAATATAACAGTAGTTCACCCTCATAGCATATATATTTTAAAAGCTGAGTCCCTAAGGTAACTATTTATGCATTCGGTTTTCAATTCTGTCACTTTTGGTGTTTTTTACAAGTGTTTTATTTTGGTACAGAGTATATGGAAATAACGGTTTTATTGCTTCTCATTCAGTTTGCCAAAAAACAAAAATCAAATGACATATGCATAATCTCTCAAACACCCCAAATTATCTTCTCTTGCTTGTCACGGTTAAAATGATACCCTATACACATCATCAGATAGTGTTTTGGCCACATAATACACTGTTAATCATGAGCAGCGCCAATGTATTTTTCAAGGCCATTTTTTGTACCAGAAACAATACAGTCATACTTTCCTTGCAAAACCCCTGGTGTCTCAGAACATTGGATATAGGTCATAAATGATACCATTCTGAAAAATAGAGAACCAGACCTACCCAAATATACATATTTTGTAACATTTGCACTTTTGCGGTTTTGATGAAATTGCACCGTAACTTTGAAAATGTTTTTTTTTTACAGTTTTCTTTACTTTGGCATGAAAAAACAATTCAAATGACATATGCATGATCTCTCAAACACCCCAAATTATCTTCTCTTGCTTGTCACGGTTAAAATGATACCCTACACACATCATCAGATAATGTTTTGGCCACATAATACACTGTTAATCATAAGCAGCGCCAATGTATTTTCCAAGGCCATTTTTTGCACCAGAAACAATACAGTCATTCTTTCCTAGTAAAACCCCTGGTGTCTCAGAACATTGGATATAGGTCATAAATGATACCATTCTGAAAACTAGAGAACCAGACCTACTCAAATATACATATTTTGTAACATTTGCACTTTTGCGGTTTTGCTGAAATTGCACCGTAACTTAGAAAATTGAATTTTTTTACAGTTTTTTTTACTTTGGCACAAAAAAACAATTCAAATGACATATGCATAATCTCTCAAACACCCCAAATTCTCTTCTCTTGCTTGTCACGGTTAAAATGATACCCTACACACATCATCAGATAGTGTTTTGGCCACATAATACACTGTTAATCATGAGCAGCGCCAATGTACTTTTTAAGGCCCTTTTTTACCAAATGCAACAATGTAATTCTTTCTTCTCAAAGCCCCAGGAGTGTAAGACCATGCAATAAAAGACACAAATGTTACCATTCTGAAAACTAGAGACTCAGGCCTACTCAGTTGCAAATAGAATAATTTAGGTGAGGCCTAAATCACTATCCATAACATGAATGACAGATACATTGGAACTCACCATTGCAGGTCTAGCAGGATGGAGAAAGGCCAGAGGTCATACGCCAAGGCAAGCCAGTGGTCAGAAGATGGGGGGTGGTCTGCAGAGTAAAGTCCTGTGGCAAACACTCTCGCTTGCAGCAGCAAGTCCAAATGGGAAAAAACTATTTGCAGGTTGTAGGCGTCTTGGGTTTCCTCTAAGCTTCTGGGTTTCCTCCCACGCCCCCAAAAAAGGTGGTAATGTTAACTAGTGGTAATTGTGAGCTCCTTTGAGGGACAGTAAGTGGCAAATAAAAGTAGAGAGGAAAAAGTCCAGTGAAAATTTAGGGTAATGAAGAAGAAAAAAAAAAAAAAAAAAAAAAAAAAGTCTAATAGCTGCTGAGGGTATGGTATGCCTCAAAGCAGCCGGCAAGGCAGAGTCCCGGCTGTGAGGGGCACTTTGGGCAGTGGTATCTGCTGTCTTTCCGCCTCTTGTGCTTGGTGCACACCCGGCATCGCTTCTGTGGCTTCGCCTTAATTGGGTTCGGGGGGATCAGGGCAGGAAAATGTTTTCCCCTTAGGCGAACTGCTCCATCCAGTTGCATTGGATTGAATTCCTCCATAAGGTTTACGCTTTCATTGATCAGTGATCTCAAAGCTTGTCGCATAAACGGGAAGTAGCTGTCACCGTGGCATTTCTTTTTATAAAGCACAAATGCGTTGTGCATGGCCATCTGCAGGAGGTAAAAAAAAACTTTTTTTGTACCAGGCCCTCTTTTTTTAAAAAAAAAAAGTAGTAGGAGAGCATTTGGTCCGCAAGATCCACCGCACCCATATTTTTTGTGTAGTCGACCAATGCCATTGGCTTCTCGATCCGCTCTCTGGAGGTTGTGACAGGAACCACTTCTTCATTGTGAATTGAAGTCAGGACCATGACGTCTCTCTTGTCCCTGAATTTTATAGCCAGGAGCTCACCACTTCTGAGACTGTGCGTTTCCCCTTTCGATAATTTTTTTATTAACCACCTGTGGTGGGAGGCCTTTGCGGTTTGGCCTCACTGTCCCACAGGCACCAGTCTCTGCAGAATATAAACATTTGAAAAGGGGAATGCTGGTGTAGAAGTTATCCACGTACAAATGATAGCCTTGGTGGAGGAGTGGTTTGGCTAGTTCCACCACAATTTTCCCACTGGTTGGCATGTATGGTGGGCACCCAGCTGGTTGCAAATGGCTATCTTTGCCCTCATACAGGAAAAAAGAATAGGTGTAGCCAGTGCTGCTCTCACATAGTTTATAAAATTTTATCCCATACTTGGCAGCCTTACTTGGAATGTATTGTTTTATCCCTAATCTGCCATGGAAGGGTAGGAGGGATTCATCCACTGCAACCTCTCTCTCTGGGGTGTACACCTCGCTAAATTTTGTACTGAGGTGGGTGAGGATGGGCCTCAGCTTAAAAAGCTTGTCATGGCCAGGATCACCTTTGGGGACATTGTCCGAATTGTCGGCAAAGTGCAGGCACTTCATAAGAGCCTCATAGCGCTGCCTGCTAATGGAAGCTGGAAACAGGGGTGTTGCGTGCATAAAGTCCTTAGACCAGTACAGTCTTATTTCTGGCTGTTGGAGTATGCCCATGTGTAGTGTTAGGGCCAGAAACACCTTTAGCTCAGGTATTGTGGTGGGCTCCCATTTCTCAGCCAAATAGCAGGTGGGCTTCTGGGCAATATACTGCTGCGCAAACAAATTAGTTTGCTCCACAATGTGCTGCAGCAAATCATCACCCACAAAGAGCTGGAAGAAGTCAGCAGGCCCGAAGTTGTCAGTGGGCACTAATATTTCGCTTGCCCCTGTAAAAGGCGGGATGTTGGGTGCTACAAGGTTAGCGGGTGACCAGGTGCCCCGAATTATGTCCTCAGGTACCGGTGGGCGTACCTGCCTTTGCCTGGCTCCCCTTCGGCCTCTGCTGCTAGCTGCAGCAGTGCTACCCACTGAGCCCCCTGCGGTGGCATCTGAAGGGCCCGGGACAGTGGTTCCCCTCTGGCCTGTGCTGCTAGCTGCAGCTGTGCTACCCACCGAGCCCCCTGCGGTGGATTCTGAAGGGCCCTCACCAGTGGACTCATCATCCCTCCTGAAGCGGCGAGATGGCTGCCCAACGCTCTCTGAACTGTCAGAGTCTGACTCAGAGCTGCTGCTCGTTGGGTGCCATTCGCTCCCTGAATCGTCCCCACTGCTGCTGCTCTGCTGAAGGAAGGCGGCTGCCTCCTCAACAGAATACAGTCTCCTCGCCATAGTAAGCAAAGGGGATAGATAGATAGATAGATAGATAGATAGATAGATAGATAGATAGATAGATAGATGGATGGATGGATGGATGGGATAGACAGAAAGACAGATCGATCAATCAACCGAGCAATTGATCAATAACAGAAAGATTTTTTTTTTGATTTTTTTTATTTTTTTTTTATGAAGATGAAAAAAAGGATATAGATAGAAAGAAAGTATAGATAGAAATATCAGAGAAAGGGTAAAAGAGGGGTGAAGAAGTACAGAAAAGTACTAAGAAGTACTAAAAAGTACTAAAATAAAACAGAAAACCAGTAAATGGTAAAGGAGGGGGAGGATAAGGGGTTAATAAAAAAGTATGGGGATAAAATTTTATTTAAAAATATAAAAATCCTACCACAATCCCAGTCTTTCTCCCTCACAGCTCCTGTCACCTCTGAATGCTGATTGACAGCAGTCTGAGGTGACAGATGAGCTGGGAGGGAGAAAGCAACTTTGTTTACTGACACTACAGGACAGATCATTGTTACTGGCTTGTAACAATGATCTGCCTTGTTACTGGCACTTGATTGGCCCAGGGACCATGTGATTCCCTGGTCCAATCACCAAGCCGCGGGACCCGACGTGCGCGCGCAGCGGGAGCGCGCCCGCACGCACACAGCAGCAGAGTTACAATGTACCTCATTAAAACGTCCTGTTGCCATTAATAGCGGCGAACATGACGTTTTAATGCGTTACATTGTCCCTAAATGGTTAATGAAAGGGATATGGAGGCTGCCATATTCATTTCCTTTTAAACAATACCAGTTGCCTGGCAGCCCTGCGGGTCTATTTGGCTGCAGTAGTGTCTGAATAACACCAGAAACAAGCATGCAGCTAATCTTGTCAGAAACACCTGATCTGCTGCATGCTTGTTCGGGGGCTATGGCTAAAATTATTAGAGGCAGAGGATCAGCAGAGCTGCCAGGCAACTGGCATTGATTAGAAAGAAAAATACGGCAGCCTCCATATACCTCTTGCTACAGTTGTCACTCTCTGTATAGTGGCTGTTTATCCTGTAATCCTCTTCCTTAGACTGCACCAGCACCGATCCCACCGGCTTCACCACCACCACCGGCTGCACCGGCACCGATCCCACCGGCTGCACTGACCACACTGGCTGCACCAGCACCGATCCCACCAGCTGCACTGACCACACTGGCTGCACCAGCACCGATCCCACTGGCTGCACTGACCACACTGGCTGCACCAGCACAGATCCCACCAGCTGCACCGATCCCACCGCCTGCACCGGCACCGATCCCACTGGCTGCACTGACCACACTGGCTGCACCGGCACCGATCCCACCAGCTGCACTGACCACACTGGCTGCACCGGCACCGATCCCACTGGCTGCACTGACCACACTGGCTGCGCCAGCACCGATCCCACTGGCTGCACTGACCACACTGGCTGCACCAGCACAGATCCCACCGGCTGCACTGACCACACTGGCTGCACCAGCACCGATCCCACTGGCTGCACTGACCACACTGGCTGCACCAGCACAGATCCCACCGGCTGCACCGATCCCACCGGCTGCACTGACCACACTGGCTGCACGGGCACCAATCCCACCGCCTGCACCAGCACCGATCCCACCGGCTTCACCGCTACCACCGGCTGCACTGACCACACTGGCTGCACCGGCACCGATCCCACCAGCTGCACTGACCACACTGGCTGCACCGGCACCGATCCCACTGGCTGCACTGACCACACTGGCTGCACCAGCACAGATCCCACTGGCTGCACTGACCACACTGGCTGTTCCAGCACCGATCCCACCGGCTTCACCGCTACCACCGGCTGCACCGGCACCGATCCCACTGGCTGCACTGACCACACTGGCTGCACCAGCACCGATCCCACCAGCTGCACCAATCCCACCGCCTGCACCAGCACCGATCCCACCAGCTGCACGGGCACCGATCCCACCGGCTGCACTGACCACACTGGCTGTTCCAGCACAGATCCCACCGGCTGCACCGATCCCACCGCCTGCACCGGCACCGATCCCACCGGCTCCCTGTACTCCTCTCGATTGAATAACAATGACATGAATAGGTAAACAAGGTACAAAATATCAGGAAACAAGCATTGAAAAAAATGAGCTTATTTTAATATTCCAAAAAGTGCAAAAATACTGATTTCTCTTCAATCAAACCCATCCATAGCTATAGGCCTAGTATAAAGTGCAATAAATCTTGTTTTATGGGAATATCTGTTTCAGATCACCGGGACCCTTCTTCAGGCCTTTATAAATACAATGCACATCCTGTAACACACATCATAACAAAGAGACTGCATGTCAGCAGGACGGAAGGCAAGGCGGTGGGCCAGTCCTGCTAACATGCAGGATGTAGATTGTATTTATAAAGGCATGAAGAAGGGTCCCAGTGATCCCAAACAAGTCCACGTTGTCTTAAATTCTAAATGCCACATATATTTCCAGTAATTACTAGCAAATAGCAATACAAAGGTGTTTTTTCATCTTTTCATTGTTTGTGTGTACTCTAACACACCTGTACAGACAAGCCTATCATTTGCTATAGGCCGCACTGAAGGCACTCTGCCTCACCCACTAACCCCTGTGACTCCTCCCCCTAGTGTCTCCTCCCCACCACCCTCTAGAGTGTAAGCTCACATGGCCAGGCTCCTCCCCTAATGTGTTTACCCCACTACCCTCTAGATTGTAAGCTTGCAAGGGCAGGCTCCTCCCCCTAGTGTCTCCACCCTATTACCCTCTAGATTGTAATCTCAAATGTCCAGACTTCTCCCCTAATGTGTTTACCCCACTACCCTCTAGATCAGTGGTCCTCAAACTAAGGCCCGTGGGCCGAATGCGGCCCCCTGAGGCTTTTTTACCGGCCCCCCACACGCAAAATGTATTACTAATAGATGTGGTCAGCTACATATTTAAATATTGGTGATCCGCATATAGAATAGCAGTGCTGGCACCGCCCATCCACATGGAAGCCAGAAAGCAGCAATTTTGCTGGTTTCCACTGCAGGTTGTCAGCTGGGCATGCTTCACTGTCTGGCCCGCAAAGCCTTCTACATCATTTTATGTATACTCCGCCCCCCAGCAGTCTGATGTATATTGACCCGGCCCTTAACCCAAAACGTTTAGGAACCCCTGCTCTAGATTGTAAGCTCACAAGGTCAGGCTCCTCCCCCTAGTGTCTCCACCCCACTACCTGGTAGATTGTAAGTGGTGGCTGGATGGTGTACTGGTTAAGGGCTCTGCCTCTGACATGGGAGACCTGGGTTCGAATCTTGGCTCTGCCTGTTCAGTAAGCCAGTAATTCAGTAAGGAGTTCATTGGGCAAGACTCCCTAACACTGCTACTGCCTACTGAGTGCGCTCTAGTGGCTGCCTCGCAAGCGCTTTGAGTCCGACAGGAGAAAGGCGCTATACAAATACTGCCATTATTACCCTCTAGAGTGTAAGCTCACAAGGGCAAGGACCTCCTCCTAGCGTTTCTCATACTGCTGTAATTTGCCGTATGAATATGTACCAACACCTCAGCCTACACATTAGCTATGTATGTATTTGTATTTCTACTATTGAATGTCATGACTGTACAGTGTCTTGTATCTCTCATGTACATTTGTTCGCCAATATGTGTTTTGTACCATGTACACCGCTACGGAAGATGTTGGCGCTATATAAATAAAAATAATAATTACAGTACAGCGTGTAATAATAATAATAATAACGACAACGCCCTGAATTCACAGCTCACCGTATGAAGTCATACAGCTCGTGCCACTTCTCCCCTCTTGGCACTGGGAACGCCATCTCACGAGGCATGGGAGCGACCCCTTGTGGCAGACACGAGGACTGACGCGCCTCTCTGAAGCTCAACTCTGCAAACACAAAGGAAGAGATCACACAGGGAGCACTACACTACATGTGGTCACATGACCTGACACCCTGACCATGTGACCTCTGTACATCCCCCAGCATGCATTGCAGCACTTGTGTGAATGATCACACAGAGAGCACTCAGCTGTTACTACACTCATCAGAGGCTTCTGCAGCTAAATATCCCATCACTACATGTGGTCAGTCACATGACCTGATGCAACTTGGCTCGCAGAGTGATCTTTGTACATCTCGCATCTATGGACTACATCTCCCAGCATGCATTGTGGCGCGAGCATGCCTTCGCTAGGAACTACAAAATGCAGCAGTTGAAGATGGTGTATGTTGTACAGGGTTGGGGGGGGGGGGGAGGAGAGGCTCATTTTAAGAAAAATTTCATGTCAGGAGCACAGTTCCCTTTAAATGGTTTTTTGTGTAAAAAAAAAAAAAAAAATTAATATGTATTTTGCCCACTAGATGGCACTGCAGTTGCAACCTCCAACACCTGCTAGGAATAGTATATTGTGCGATAAATGTTTATTATTTAATTTATTTTAGTATTTATATAGCACCGACATATTACGCAGCGCTGTACAAAGTATATTGTCTTGTCACTACTGATATTGATTACTAATGAAGTTTGAACCTGACCCGTATATTTGATGTGTTGATAATGGTATTATGGCTAAACACTTGACAAGGGGCACCCAGCCTGAAATGTTGAGTTTTTTGGTTCTGTAGAGCCATAAATAAAAGTTTGGTGGAGCCACCGCAGCAAGAGAGCAGTCAGAACACATGGCAGCTTCCTGTGAATGGGGGGGCTGGGGGGCTGCAGACCCCGCCCACCACTGCCTACAATGGGCACATGACCATCAGACCTGGAGCACAGACATTGGAAGATGCTGGCCTGGTCACACACGTCTCCGCCCTCCTCGGGCAGCCTCGGGAAGCAATGGGCACATGACCATCAGACCTGGAGGACAGACATTGGAAGATGCTGGCCTGGTCACACAAATCTCCGCCCTCCTCGAGCAGGCTCGGGAAGCAATGGGCACATGACCATCAGACCTGGAGCACAGACATTGGAAGATGCTGGCCTGGTCACACACGTCTCCGCCCTCCTCGGGCAGCCTCGGGAAGCAATGGGCACATGACCATCAGACCTGGAGGACAGACATTGGAAGATGCTGGCCTGGTCACACACATCTCCGCCCTCCTCGGGCAGCCTCGGGAAGCAATGGGCACATGACCATCAGACCTGGAGGACAGACATTGGAAGATGCTGGCCTGGTCACACACATCTCCGCCCTCCTCGGGCAGTCTCGGGAAGCAATGGGCACATGACCATCAGACCTGGAGGACAGACATTGGTAGATGCTGGACTGGTCACACACGTCTCCGCCCTCCTCGGGCAGTCTCGGGAAGCAATGGGCACATGACTATCAGACCTGGAGCACAGACATTGCAAGATGCTGGCCTGGTCACACACATCTCTGCACTCCTCAGGCAGCCTCGGGAAGCACTCAGGTACCCGAGTGGATCTGGGCTCACAAATGTGCAGTACAGATGCGCCCGTCTTCAGAAACACTCGAGGTACAAGAATCTCTGGAGCCTCCAAGGAGTCCCAAATGCACAGAACTTTACTGTGGGCCCACAGTCTGTGCTCCACATAACCGGCTCTTTACATTTACGAAAGGGGTGTAGCTGACCAGTGAATGGAGATGGTGATTAGCGTTACATAAGGAGGAGCCATAGTGGGAAGGGGTGTGGCTGAGGCCCACTTCCTGCTACACTGCAGCAAATACACACCTGTGAGGTCCGCCCACTTCCAGAGACTCTCCGCCCACATCCAGGATTTTACCTCCACAGATGAAGAGAGGAAACTCTACATCCTACTGGGGGAGGAGGAAACAACCGTGCAAATAGCTGCCCAATATGTCACAGCCTGCCACCAACTGAGAGGAACATGATTCCACATGGACTGTATTCCCCCAATACCCCCCTATGGACTGTATATCCCAGCCCCCCATATTGTCCCTTACATCCTCCACACACCTATGGACTATATACCCCAACCCCCTATACCCCTCCCTTATTCCCACAATCCCCCCCCCCCCCCATGTTAATGTTTTGTTTTGCTTTGGCAATGCTTAATGTATTTGGTCCTGCCAATAAAGCTTATTTGGATTTGGCTGACCAGTGAATGGAGATGGTGATTGGCGTTGCATGGGGGAGGAGCCATAGTGGGAAGGGGGTGTAGATGATCAGTGAATGGAGTTTGTGGTTGGTGTTACGTGGGGAGGAGCCATAGTGGGAGGGGGGGGTGGCTGACCAGTGAATGGAGTTGGTGATTGGTGTTACATGGGGAGGAGCCATAGTGGGAAGGGGGTGTGGCTGACCAGTGAACGGAGTTGGTGATCGGCGTCACATGGGGAGGAGCCATAGTGGGAAGGGGGTGTGTCTGTAGTAAGGGTGATGCTCACCAGGGTTGAAGATCAGGTCGCTGGTCATCAGGTTCTTCACCAGCAGGTTGGAGCAGAGCCTGACATTGCGCAGGTGGCTGTACCTCCGGCTCAGGTACACAGACAGGATATACTGCAGGTCCAGCATCAGGCAGGTCCAGCGAGAGCCGGAGGGGGCCGGACCCACCAGCCCTGGAAAACAGCAAATCAATAATGAGGAGACACAACGGGCAAAAAGTATGGAGTCAGTAATGGATGACTGCAGAGAGTAGAGGAAAGCACTTCTACCCCCCCCTCCCTGCTTTCTCCTCCCCCCTGCTTGCTCATTGGCCACCCTCCCCCTCAGTAATGAGCTACACCACAGAAAATAGAGGAAGGACTGCCCCCTCCTGTGCTCTCTCCTCCCCCCTGCTCCTCTCCCCTCCCCCCCCCCTCCTCAGTAATGAGCAACACCGCAGAGAATAGAGGAAAGGACTGCCCCCTTGCCCCGCCCCCTGCCGTGCTCTCCCCTCCCCCCCCCAGTAATGGATAACACCGCAGAGAATAGAGGAAAGGACTGCCCCCTCATCCCGCCCCCTCCGTGCTCTCTCCTCCCCACTGCTCTCTCCTCCCCCCCCCCCCCCAGTAATGCATAGCACCGCAGAGAATAGTAAAGGTGATATCCGCTCCACCCCTGTGACCCGGGCAGTGCAGGGACCAGGCAACTCCAACCCACAAAACACTGGAAAGGAAAGTGTGTTCCGCACAATGCCGTTACAGAAATACAAACCCCTTTATATAGAGTCAGGTAAGAAGCCCACAGCCAGGTTACTGACACGTCTCGCACTCACAATGGTGCTTATTCATAGTACAAATTCACAGTGCGATACACAGCAGATATATGTGCAACAGCGCTCTCCCGTCAGCCCATTGCCAGTCCGAAGGACCATTGTGAGTTTGCATGTGTGTAACGGTATTGTGTGGGAACACGCTTTCCTTTCCACTGCAAATAGAGGAAAGGCTCCCCCCCCCCCCCCCCCCCAGAGCTCACTCTCTCCCTGTCTCCCCCTCCCTCTCTGTTACAACCGCCTAACTCTCTTCCTCCCCACCCCCCTTCCTCCCTCTCTAACAATTTACACCTAAACTCAAGCAGTCTAATGCTTAAAGAGACACTGAAGTGAAAAATAAACTTATGCTATAATGATTTGTATGTGTAATACAGCGAAGAAATAAAACATTAGGAACAAAGACATAAGTCTAATATTGTTTCCAGTACAGGAAGAGTTAAGAAACTCCAGTTATCTATGCAAATAGCCATTGAGTTCCACGACTTTCAAAGTCGCAGAGAGCTCTGTCTTGTGAAGCTTGTTATCTCAGCTGTCAGTCACTGTATTTTCTTTTTCCTGCAGAGGACAGATCAATAATTCACTGGCCTGCTCTGTAAAATCATTTAGAATGCTGAGTGTTGTGTAAACTGCAAATAGAGAATGATGCTATAAAACACTATATAACTGAAAATAAAAATATGAGAATAATTTCTTTGCTACTAATGCTCTAGTAATTATCCGTACTACACAACCAATTCATTATATAATTTTTTTTCGCTTCACTGTCTCTTTAAAACAAGGCAATTTCTGTGGCCCGAGGTTATTATATTGAGTAACCGTTATCTTGTGTACCATTCTGATCCGGTATGGTTCTGGGTACGGATCCTGATCCGGTATGGTTCTGGGTACGGATCCTGATCCGGTATGGTTCTGGGTACGGATCCTGATCCGGTATGGTTCTGGGTACGGATCCTGATCCGGTATGGGATCCTGATCCGGTATGGTTCTGGGTACGGATCCTGATCCGGTATGGTTCTGGGTACGGATCCTGATCCGGTATGGTTCTGGGGTACGGATCCGATCCGGTATGGTTCTGGGTACGGATCCGATTCCGGTATGGTTCTGGGTACGGATCCGATCCGGTATGGTTCTGGGTATCGGATCCGATCCGGTATGGTTCTGGGTACGGATCCGATCCGGTATGGTTCTGGGTACGGATCCGATCCGGTATGGTTCTGGGTACGGTTCTGATCCGGTATGTTCTGGAATGGTTCTGATCCGGTATGGTTCTGGGTACGGATCTGATCCGGCATGGTCTGGGCACGGATCTGATCCGGGCATGGTTCTGGGTATGGATCTGATCCGTGTAATGATCTGCTCTGTCTGTCTGCACAGGTAGACAGCTGTTTGACCATTTTTGTAGGTCTGAGTGCTGCAGGTCCCTGGAAAGGAGACCTGTCTTCACTCTGCAAGTTTCAGAGTTGCTGTTCTGGTGAGGAATTTGCATCCACTTGTCATGCAAATTGCTTAGCTGCTTCCTTTGATGGCTTGCAGTATAAATACCATTTCCTCCCAGAATTCCCTGCTGGTCATGATGGTTTGTTCCTGCAGACCTTACCTTGAGTCTCAGCCCTCTGCAAATTGTTTGCTAAGATTATCTTAGAGTAATTCTTTGGGAGTGCACCAAGCATTCCTTCTAGCGTAGTCAGGTTGTATTATCTGTATTGCCTTGTTCTGTCTCTCTGTTGCGATTGTCTTGTTGCCAGCGGCGGTCGACAGTGAAATCGTTCTGTCTGTTGGGATCGCATCCGCCCTAGCGGGGAGCGGCGGTGGTTCCTTCTGTACTCTGTCTTAAGGGTGCAAGCCAGAGCAAGCGGTTGCTACTGGTTGCTCCATCTGTCTGTCTGGATCGCATCCGCCCTAGTGGTAGTGGTTCCTTCTGTACTCTGTCTGGGAGTGTAGGCCAGAGCTGCGGTTGCTACTGGTTACTCCTGTCTGTCTTGTCTGGAACGAACGCTTGCTGTAGGCCTCGGTGAGGTAACCGTTTAGCAAGCGTTCGCGTTCTCTATTCATTTTCGTGTTTCATTGGTTAGTTAGGGTTGGCGTGTTTTGTCTCTGTTGCGCTTTTCGTGCAGAGACCGCGCCAGTTAGCGTTGCTTTGTCGCTGTTGCGCTTTTCGTGCGGCGACCCGCGCTTAGCGAGTGCGTTTGTTATTTTCCTTAGCGTTCTGATCATTGTTATTGTGCTGTGTCTTCTTGCTACACTCGTGCTCTGTCTTGCTCGGTCTTGTGTCACTGTTGGCAATCGCCACTCTTGCGATTGCGTTCCTACTTGGTTGCCACTGTTGTGTGTTCACCGTCGCTGGGTGGCGACTAGATTGGTGGACACACATACATTCTGTCTCTGTGCTCACTTTCTCTCTACAGGAGCTGGGTTCTGTTGATTTTAGGCGCTTGTGGAGGATTTCCGCAGTGTCAGCGCACATCTTGTGTGCTGACCACGGAATTAGTTCCTCAATCGTTACAGTATGACCAGCCAAACCGAAATTCCCAGTGTAGAGGGAATTTCCGATTTGTACAACTTTTTTCAGGTTTCATTACCCAAAGCAAAAGCATATGTGGATCCTATTATAGGCAGAATTATACATTATATTAAAGCAGTAAAAAAAAAAAAAATCTATGCACGTTCCTGATCCCAACCCGTATGAGTGTTTCTTTGATATAGGGTTGTTTGAGCCTCCATTCGCTCCGTGGGAGGTCGGGGCATTGATTGAGGAGTTTGAATTTGATTGGAAGGCGTTTTGCGATTTTTACATCGCAAAAAGCGAAGTGTAATAGATTGCGGAGAAGCCGCCGCGCAGACTGCTGGCAAGGCGGCTGATTCCGCGTCCAACGCGGCGGCGTGCGTCTGCTCTGGCTGAGCCTTCTAGTGCACACAGGTTGAGGAATGCGCGCGCGTCAGAGGCAGAACCTTTATGACAAACGTAGAGGGGTCAGCTGACCAGGTTTGGGCAGCTGATCACAGAACTACTGGCCATTGGTTGCAGCAGCGGTGGGTGGCGCCGGAGAGCGCCGCTCTATATATACCTACTGCTGGTCAGTCTCAGGTTGTCTGCTGTTGCGAACACTTACGTGGAAGCACTCAGACCATAGTCAGATCTCACAGTGTGGTTGAACCAGGAGGACCTGGGAATTCACACTGAGCCAGATTACTTCTGTGTTATTATTGTGTTATTCTCAAGACTAGTTCCAGGGTGCTGAGACCACGGACCTCGCATCCAAGACTAGGGAATCTGTGTTATCATTGTGTATACTCCAGACTAGTTCCAGGGTGCTGAGACCACGGACCTCGCACCCAAGACTAGGGACTCTGTGTCATCATTGTATTATACTTCAGACTAGTTCCAGGGTGCTGAGACCACGGACCTCGCACCCAAGACTAGGGATCCTGTGCTACTATAATATATATTCAGACTAGTTCCAGGGTGTCGAGACCACGGACCTCACACCCAAGACTAGGCATTGTTTGATATCTGTTATGACCTATTGCATTCCTGACTACTCCTCTGCTCACTGATTCGGTACCTACGCATATCTGATCACCTGTTGCCAACCCTGCCTGTCCCTGGTTACCGAGTCAGCTTTCCGTCTCTGTACTTTATCTGCCCGTGTGTTGCTGACCTGGCTTGCCCGACCTTGAGAGCTATCTCTCTCCTGTGAGAGGTTAGTCTCCAGACCTGCTGGTGACACCCGTCTGATAGGGGTCACTAAGATACAGGGCCTTTTTGCTATCCAGCCTGGGGCCTCGCCCCTTGGATGTTCCAGGCTGCTACAAGGTCCCTGCACTTCCTAAAGGGAGGTATTTCTCATACTACCAAGGACCACCTGCTCCTCGGGTGGTCCCACTCAAAGTCATTACGGTTGCACCAAACACTCACACTTTACAGGTGTCCAGAGGTTAGTTATACTTGTATTATTGGTGATTCTGCAGATCATCAATCGGGTATATATCTGTATTCTTGGTGATACTGCAGATCACCAATAATCAGATTCTCTCTGTGTGCTGACACCGATCGTTACACGAAGAGGTTCTTAATGCTTGTATCGATTCTGTGTACACTTTGATTGAATCTGATGAGTGTGACGAGTGTTTTGTGGATCCGGTGATTTGTGTGTGGCAGCCGATTTTGGATGAATTGCACACACACCAACCAATTGATTCCAATAAAGAGAGACACCGTTATCAGATGATTGTTCCTGCCTTTCTGGGGTAAAGCAAGTGAGTTTAGACACTGTGCGACCTGAAATGAATAGGTGTACCACTGTTGTTGACACCTGTGTGAACTCTGAAAGATTCTCTCTTGCTTGTGTGGAGTTTGAGTCTGTGCGATCTGATGCCTGTTTCTCAGATGTTCCTGCAGATTGTGATCGGCGTGAGTGTGTCAGTTTGGTCAAAGATATGTGGGATTCCTTGTCGTTTAAAAACAGATTTTTTTCTCCAGTGAATGTTTCTGTGAGCCTACCCTGTACTCTGGATGAGTCAATTTTACCTTGCAATAAATCTCCTGCAGGGAGCCCAGAGGCTCTTCTAGGTATTACAGCTAATTTCATCTGTTGCTCTGCCATTTCAGAATTGCAGTCTGGTTTGACTGCTATGAAGGATTCTGCCTGCAGTGAAACTAGACTCAGGGAGTCAGTGTTGGTTTCACTAGATATTCCTGTTCATCCTGTTCTTGAAGATGAAATTCAGTCCCAGCGTATGGTAAAACCATCCCTGGGACATCTGCCCTGTCCGCAGAAGGTATTTGATGTTCAGCCCTGTAACATGGATAGTTCAGAATACTTGTCAGAAAAACTTGGGAAATGATGCTTCTGAGGTCTTGTTTGATGTTCTGGAGGTCTCCGAGTTCCTCCCAAAGGGTGCAGAACTTTTAGGAGGTGCCTCCTGCCCCGCTGGGCCGTTTGAGGTTTTGCCCACTTCAGTAGGCAATGCTGTTATGCTGACTACTTTTGCAGCTCTTGTGGAGCTTCAGTCATGTGTAGTCAATGATGAGTTTTGGTTAGATACAATTACAGTCACAGAAGCTTCTAAGTCTGAGTCCAAGTCTTCTTTTGAAAGACCAGTACCTGTGACCACTACTCGTGATGATTTTCTGCCCGGTCCTGGTTTTGGTCTTGTCGTGACGGACTCTGAGGTTGGCAGTTCCTCGACATGTCCTGAGGTTTCTCCTGTACTAGTGTACCCCGATGTGCTCTGTGACCCAGAAAACCCAAGTGTGTCTCGGTTACCAGCATGCTCAGATGCTTCCTCGGTGGAGACATGTTCTGATGTTGCCTGCATGCCCAGAAGTGGTCCCTGAAAGCCCTGATCTTGATGGTTGTCCTGGTAATCCTGAATCCGGAATTGTCATAGGTTCCATAGGGGTTCTTGACAGTTCTCCATGTGAGCCTGGTAAGCATTCTGGCCTCTTGGGATCTCTGCGGAGCTTCAAAGTGTTCTGGGAGATTCCGGGAGAAATTTTGCTCGGTACCCTGGATGGGATCAACAGTGGCTTTTGTGTTGAAAGGGACACTTCGAATAGGTATTGTGGGAGGTTTGGTATTTTTGGACGGTCCCTGGAAGGTGGTGGGTATTGCTCGGAGAGTGTCAATGGGTTCTTCTCTGGCATTCACAGTTCTGATGGGTGTTACGCTGAGACTTGTAGTACTGATGGGCATGTTTCGGTGGCTTCTGCTTCCGACGAGGTCGGTTTCGGGAGGATTGAGTGGAATTGGGCCTTGTCGGGCTGACCCGACCTTCATGAATGTTCAGTCAGATTTTTTTGGAAACGTCAGTTTTGAGAGACGTCTGAAAGCCGTCCCTAGAAGGGGGGGGGGGGGGGGGGGGGGTACTGTAATGATCTGCTCTGCTGTCTGCACAGGCAGACAGCTGTTTGACGATTTTGTAGGTCTGAGTGCTGCAGGTCCCTGGAAAGGAGACCTGTCTTCACTCTGCAACTTGCTGAGTTGCTGCTCTGGTGAGGAATTTGCATTCACTTGGCATGCAAATTGCTTAGCTGCTTCCTTTGATGGCTTCCAGTATAAATACCATTTCCTCCCAGAATTCCCTGCTGGTCATCATGGTTTGTTCCTGCAGACTTACCTTGAGTCTCAGCCCTCTGCAAATTGTTTGCCAAGATTATCTTAGAGTAATTCCTTGGGAGTGCACTAAGCATTCCTTCTAGCGTAGTCAGGTTGTATTATCTGTATTGCCTTGTTCTGTCTCTCTGTTGCGATTGTCTTGTCGCCAGCGGCGGTCGACAGGAAAACGTTCTGTCTGTTGGGATCGCGTTCGCCCTAGCGGTAGCGGCGGTGGTTCCTTCTGTACTCTGTCTGGGAGTGTAGGCCAGAGCTACGATTGCTACTGGTTACTCCTTCTGTCTGTCTTGTCTGGAACGAACGCTTGCTGTAGGCTCGGTGAGGTAACCGTTTAGCAAGCGTTCGCGTTCTCTATTCATTTTCGTGTTTCATTGGTAAGTTAGGGTTGGCGTGTTTTGTCTCTGTTGCGCTTTTCGAGCAGAGACCGCGCCATTAGCGTGCTTTGTCGCTGTTGCGCTTTTTTCATGCGGCGACCGCGCTTAGCGAGTGCGTTTGTTATTTTCCTTAGCGTTCTGATCATTGTTATTTGCTGTGTCTTTTTTGCTACACTCGTGCTCTGTCTTGCTTGGTCTTGTGTCACTGTTGGCAATCGCCACTCTTGCGATTGCGTTCCTACGTGGTTTCCGCTGTTGTGTGTTCACCGTCGCTGGGTGGCGACTAGATTGGTGGACACACATACATTCTGTCTCTGTGCTCACTTTCTCTCTACAGGTGCATTGCACCAAAGCTGGGTTCTGTTGATTTAGGCGCTTGTGGAGGATTTCCGCAGTGTCAGCGCACATCTTGTGTGCTGACCACGGAAATAGTTCCACAATCGTTACAATCCGGTATGGTTCTGGGTACGGATCTGATCCGGTGTGGTTCTGGGTACGGATCTGATCCGGTGTGGTTCTGGGTACGGATCTGATCCGGTGTGGTTCTGGGTACGGATCTGATCCGGTGTGGTTCTGGGTACGGATCTGATCCGGTGTGGTTCTGGGTACGGATCTGATCCGGTATGGTTCTGGGTACGGATCTGATCCGGTATGGTTCTGGGTACGGATCTGATCCGGTATGGTTCTGGGTACGGTTCTGATCCGGTATGGCTCTGGGTACGGTTCTGATCCGGTATGGTTCTGGGTACGATTCTGATCCGGTATGGTTCTGGGTACGGTTCTGATCCGGTATGGTTCTGGGAACGGCTCTGATCCGGTATGGTTCTGGGTACGGCTCTGATCCGGTATGGCTCTGGGTACGGTTCTGATCCGGTATGGCTCTGGGTACGGTTCTGATCCGGTGTGGTTCTGGGTACGGTTCTGATCCGGTATGGTTCTGGGTACGGATCTGATCCGGTATGGTTCTGGGTACGGTTCTGATCCGGTATGGCTCTGGGTACGGTTCTGATCCGGTATGGTTCTGGGTACGGCTCTGATCCGGTATGGTTCTGGGTACGGCTCTGATCCGGTATGGTTCTGGGTACGGCTCTGATCCGGTGTGGTTCTGGGTACGGATCTGATCCGGTGTGGTTCTGGGTACGGATCTGATCCGGTATGGCTCTGGGTACGGATCTGATCTAGTTCTGTATCATGCTTGCAATAACCCGTGTGTAGTTACTCATTAAGGCATCACCCAGATCATAATTTTGTGCATGTCACTTTGTCATGCAGAATATCTGCAGCTGACTGTAGCGCTGACTCTGCACCCCAGCTTGTTGGCTGATGGCATCTGCTGTAGGGAACAATCTCTTACCATTGCGGGTGGTCTCAGCGGTGCTGTCATACACAGAGCCCTTCACGGCTCCACCCACATACGGGAACTGCAGCCACGTGGCCGTGCACTTAAATTCCTTGAAGAGATTCGAGAAGGAGATCCGGATGGTCTGCCCGCCCTGGAATACAGAAGACCAATCACTGAGGACTACAGATCTGCACGCCATCCCCCCTACATCTCCAAGCTCCACCCCAATGCTCTCCAAGCTCCACCCCCCCACCACCTCCTTGCACATGCTGAGCTGACTGGTCCAGAATGCTCTCCAAGCTCCACCCCAATGCTCTCCAAGCTCCACCCCCTCACCTCCTGCTACATGCTGAGCTGACTGGCCCGGAATGCTCTCCAAGCTCCACCCCAATGCTCTCCAAGCTCCACCCCAATGCTCTCCAAGCTCCACCCCCTCCCCTCCTGCTACATGCTAAGCTGACTGGCCCGGAATGCTCTCCAAGCTCCTCCCCAATTCTCTCCAAGCTCCACCCCCTCGCCTCCTGCTACATGCTAAGCTGACTGGTGCAGAATGCTCTCCAAGCTCCACCCCAATGCTCTCCAAGCTCCACCCCCTCACCTCCTGCTACATGCTAAGCTGACTGGTGCAGAATGCTCTCCAAGCTCCACCCCCTCACGCTACATGCTAAGCTGACTGGCCCGGAATGCTCTCCAAGCTCCACCCCAATGCTCTCCAAGCTCCACCCCCTCACCTCCTGCTACATGCTGAGCTGACTGGTGCAGAATGCTCTCCAAGCTCCACCCCCTCACCTCCTGCTCCATGCTAAGCTGACTGGTCCAGAATGCTCTCCAAGCTCCACCCCCCACATGCTGAGCTCTCACCTCTGCGCTCACATCTATGTGCACCACAAAATGCTTCCCCGGCAGCGGTCGGATCAGCAGGTACAGGTAGCGTCCCGTCAGGCACAGGCTCTGGGAAGTGGTTTTGGGGATCAGGATGTAGTTCCCGGCAGGGATGGAGCCTCGGATCTTGTACACGGTGCACTTCAGGGTCTTGTCCTACAAGGCAGAAATCCTGATAAGAGAACTCATCACAAATTCATTATAAAGGATCCATTGTGAAGAGGATGACCTCTGTTTAGCCAGGTAAACTACAGGGGGGATGGAGGTGCAGAAAATATATAAAACAAGAGCAGGAGAGGAGATGTTGGCTTACCTCTCTCAAAGATACACACCATTTACTCAAACATTGTTATTTTACTACACAAAACTCAAGGACAACGCGTTTCGCCGGTCTCCTCCGCTTCTTCAGGACAATTATGATAAAGTGCAAGCGGCTGGGGTGTGCTTGTCTCTAGGCAGACTGTTTTTATTATTTATATATATATTGTCTCCACCCAGCAGTTTATCCTTTATACATCTCTGTTAGGAGGTTGTAATTTTATAGTTTTTGTTGCTTTTTAAGCCTAAAGTGAAATTAGTCCCGAGGATCCTGGGACCGGAACCAGAGCGGAGGCCGGTATTCCCTGTGACCTGACAAGTGATGGGATAAACATGGGTACATATTACTGGTATTACTAATCGCCTGGCTGAAGGCCCTTTCTTACATTGCAAGGGTGACAACACTTTGTCTATGCAAATGAGGAAGCTGAACAGTTGAAAAGTGAACAAAAGCCAAAACCCATCTACCTGGCTGAGGAAACACTGCTGATAACGAGGCTGAACGCTCACCGCGATTCGTTTTTCAGCTGAATGAAGCAGATTTTACATCAGAGACATGTACTGCTCCTCCCCCTGCTCTGTTAGTACCACCCCCCCTTCACAGCTCTTCTGCTCATTGGTGGGGTAGCTGGGAGGGTCAGGAGAGTGATGCCCCCCCCATCAGGTCCGCTGCTACAAGGACCGATGGGGTAATAGCAGATTTGTTCTGCGGCTTCTATTGGTTTATCACTTGGCTGCCTTTGTGCATCTCAGTGTGAACCTTGTACATGTTAGGAGCACAATAGCAGCGCGATACCTGGAAATGTCAAGGTATGCTGCACATAATGACTGATAAAAGAGCTTTAAAGCAATTCCTATGCTGGTTCTGGCCTCCTCTCAGGGAAGCACATGCCAGATTCTTGGCTCACACCAGCCGAGAGGCGTCTGCAGAACTCCTGTACACTATTCGCTGAACGCACTCATTCATGGATATGTGATGAATGTGATCGTTAGGGGAGGTCAGCAGGATGTAAAGGGTGTAAGAAGCTGCCAGGTTCTTGCAATGTAAATCCCTCATTTACTTCAGAGAACCAATGTTTCAGCAGAAGACTATATTCAGAGTTCCCCCTTAAAGGACACCTGAGGTGAAAATAAACTAATGAAATGAACGATTGTATCTATCTTCCTTCTCCTAAAAATGACTTTTTAAGATATTCCACAGTTTTATTTTATGTTTAAATTTACTTTTTAAGTTTTAACGGTTTTATTGTTTTTGCTCAATGACACATTCATTGAAGTATGCCAGAGCTAAAATCTATGAACTATTGACCATTTGTATCTCTTTCCTGCTCTCAGAAGCCATTTTTGGCTAGGAGAGTGTTTTATGCCTGTAATATCTCATCAGTGAGGGTCACACTGTAGTCACTTCCTGTCTGAGTCAGGACTGAGTCAGCCACTTACATACCTGATATGTAACTCTTTCAGGCAGAGAAAGAAAAAAAAGGAACACAGCCTAGTTATTTGTGTGCTTGGCACTGTACATACACATGTCTATCTCACTTTGGGTGTCCTTTAAGACACATTGTAGAGAAAGGGAATTTTGATGAATTTAGTGACATTTTGCATTGTAGGACAGGTCAGCTATGCCTCTATCTCTCTCCCTGTGCAGTCTGGCTGCCTCTGCCTGGGACTTCCCAGTATAAGCAGATAACAGCAGGGACATAAGCATAAGGTCATCGGTAGTCCCAAATATGGCTCAGAGCAGCCGCACATCACATGCACATGGAAGCCAATAGAAAGCTCCTGATGTGATGGACAGCTGGGCCCCGCCCACAGTGTGACATCACGCAGTAACCCTTGCTAGACTGGAGGTTTCTCTGTATATAACAGAGACTCCTCGTTTCCTGGAGACACTCACTGTCTTTCCATGTAAACGTTCTTCTTTGCTTCGTGTGGCCTACATTAAGCTTCCTAAGGCTGAACCTGGGTCAGTTCACAGTGCTGACTTCTGACTGCAATGTAACACTAAGACCTGCACTGATATTCATGTTCTTGCTTTGCTGATGTCATGAAGAATGCTGACGATCTGCACCTCGTATTCCTACTTAAAGCCAATACACTTCCACATCTGCTGGAGAATGTCTATGGTCTACATCGATTTCTGCTACGGCTGTGCGACTGTCAAGCTGCTAAGTGCAGTCATTGGATCGCTGGTGCCAAACGGTGGTTACCAAGGGCAACCACTTAAATCGCACATTTTCAAAGCGTAGATGCAGAATTGCGCAATCATTTTATATCAACTTCAGCAACTTACAAAACAGACCGGCTGAATTTCACCTCAGTTTCATTTGATTGCTCCATTTTCAAGATTCTATTTACACCTCTGTGACCGTTCTTAGCAATCATAGGCCTGATGCCTGAAGGGGCGGTAATTCTTCCGGAGGCCGTGTCCATCAACATAGCGATGCACACATCACCCTGGTAATGGGTGTGGCCCTAGAGTGAGGGCGGAGCTCCCCTGGTGTTAGGACCGAAAGAATGACCGCCCATTCATGCATCGGCCCCATGTTAGGAATATGAGGGGACCGTCACCAATCATTATCAGGAGGCCATCTGTATGATGACACCCAGCCCGAGACGTCCTGGCCAGTATAATATTACCATGACGGGGGCCACGTCCCCTTCTCTGCTGGAACGCTTCCATTCCTCCAGCCGCACGTGCTTGAAGACGTTCACAAACGGATGCTGCCACACTGATGAGGGAAAACACAGAAGCGTCAGCACAGGAAACACACAGGTCCAAGCTCATCACCTCAAGTGAGAAAATTCACATGTTATAAGGGCGGTGCTAAAGGGGTGTGGCCACACTGACGAGGGAGAAGAAGCGTCAGCACAGGAAACACACAGGTCCAGGCTCATCACCTCACGTGAGAAAATTCACATGTTATAAGGGCGGTGCTAAAGGGGTGTGGCCACACTGAGGAGAGAGAAGAAGAGTCAGCACAGGAAACACACAGATCCAGGCTCATCACCTCACGTGAGAAAATTCACGTTATAAGGGCGGTGCTAAAGGGGTGTGGCCACACTGATGAGGGAAAACACAGACGTGTCAGTACAGGAAACACACAGGCTCATCACCTCACGTGAGAACATTCACATACGTTATACGGGGCGGTGCTAAAGGGGTGTGGCCACACTGAGGAGGGAAAACACAGAAGCATCAGCACCGGAAACACACAGATCCAGGCTCATCACCTCACGTATAGACATTCACATACGTTATAGGGGCGGTGCTAAAGGGGTGTGGCCACACTGACAAGAGAGAAGAAGAGTCAGCACAGGAAATACACAGATGCAGGCTCATCACCTCACGTGAGAGCATTTACATACGTTATACGGGGCGGTGCTAAAGGGGTGTGGCCAAAAGCAAAGTCAATAAACCTTTCACACACTCTCTTCCAAATCCTTTCACTGAAAATCAATCAGCAGCCACTGCTATCCCTACAATTACAAACTGGGGTCTTAGTTACAAAGAATACACAGAGAGGTACCCCGGAGTTTGCATGTGTCCTAACTCTTACCCTGCAACATGCATACCGCAAACATGTACAGCATCAAACTCAATCAGCATCAATGTAAAATCTAAAAACTAGAAGTAAATACTGGCAATACACACAGCACTGACACCATTACCCTGAGCACTGACCCCCCATTATATACAGCACAGCAGTATTAGCAGTAACAGGATATAATATACAGTATATAGAGTAATACACACTCAGCACTGACAGCCCATTATATACACACAGCAGTAATAGGATATAATATACAGTATATAGAGTAATACACTCAGCACTGACACCCCACTATATACAGCACAGCAGTATTAGCAGTAATAGGATATAATATACAGTATATAGAGTAATACACTCAGCACTGACCCCCCATTATATACAGCACAGCAGTATTAGCAGTAATAGGATATAATATACAGTATATAGAGTAATACACTCAGCACTGACCCCCCATTATATACAGCACAGCAGTATTAGCAGTAATAGGATATAATATACAGTATATAGAGTAATACACTCAGCACTGACCCCCCATTATATACAGCACAGCAGTATTAGCAGTAATAGGATATAATATACAGTATATAGAGTAATACACACTCAGCACTGACAGCCCATTATATACACACAGCAGTAATAGGATATAATATACAGTATATAGAGTAATACACTCAGCACTGACCCCCCATTATATACAGCACAGCAGTATTAGCAGTAATAGGATATAATATACAGTATATAGAGTAATACACACTCAGCACTGACAGCCCATTATATACACACAGCAGTAATAGGATATAATATACAGTATATAGAGTAATACACTCAGCACTGACCCCCCATTATATACAGCACAGCAGTATTAGCAGTAATAGGATATAATATACAGTATATAGAGTAATACACACTCAGCACTGACAGCCCATTATATACACACAGCAGTAATAGGATATAATATACAGTATATAGAGTAATACACTCAGCACTGACCCCCCATTATATACAGCACAGCAGTATTAGCAGTAATAGGATATAATATACAGTATATAGAGTAATACACACTCAGCACTGACACCCCACTATATACAGCACAGCAGTAATAGGATATAATATACAGTATATAGAGTAATACACTCAGCACTGACACCCCACTATATACAGCACAGCAGTATTAGCAGTAATAGGATATAATATACAGTATATAGAGTAATACACACTCAGCACTGACAGCCCCATTATATACACACAGCAGTAATAGGATATAATATACAGTATATAGAGTAATACACTCAGCACTGACACCCCACTATATACAGCACAGCAGTATTAGCAGTAATAGGATATAATATACAGTATATAGAGTAATACACACTCAGCACTGACAGCCCATTATATACACACAGCAGTAATAGGATATAATATACAGTATATAGAGTAATACACTCAGCACTGACACCCCACTATATACAGCACAGCAGTATTAGCAGTAATAGGATATAATATACAGTATATAGAGTAATACACACTCAGCACTGACAGCCCATTATATACACACAGCAGTAATAGGATATAATATACAGTATATAGAGTAATACACTCAGCACTGACCCCCCATTATATACAGCACAGCAGTATTAGCAGTAATAGGATATAATATACAGTATATAGAGTAATACACACTCAGCACTGACAGCCCATTATATACACACAGCAGTAATAGGATATAATATACAGTATATAGAGTAATACACTCAGCACTGACACCCCACTATATACAGCACAGCAGTATTAGCAGTAATAGGATATAATATACAGTATATAGAGTAATACACACTCAGCACTGACAGCCCATTATATACACACAGCAGTAATAGGATATAATATACAGTATATAGAGTAATACACTCAGCACTGACACCCCACTATATACAGCACAGCAGTATTAGCAGTAATAGGATATAATATACAGTATATAGAGTAATACACACACAGCACTGACAGCCCATTATATACACACAGCAGTAATAGGATATAATATACAGTATATAGAGTAATACACACTCAGCACTGACAGCCCATTATATACACACAGCAGTAATAGGATATAATATACAGTATATAGAGTAATACACTCAGCACTGACACCCCACTATATACAGCACAGCAGTATTAGCAGTAATAGGATATAATATACAGTATATAGAGTAATACACACTCAGCACTGACAGCCCATTATATACACACAGCAGTAATAGGATATAATATACAGTATATAGAGTAATACACTCAGCACTGACACCCCACTATATACAGCACAGCAGTATTAATATACAGTATATAGAGTAATACACACTCAGCACTGACAGCCCCACTTATATACAACACAGCAGTATAGCAGTAATAGGATATAATATACAGTATATAGAGTAATACACACTCAGCACTGACACCCCCATCTATATACAGCACAGCAGTATTAGCAGTAATAGGATATAATATACAGTATATAGAGTAATACACACTCAGCACTGACAGCCCATTATATACAGCACAGCTAAGTAATAGGATATAATATACAGTATATAGAGTAATACACTCAGCACTGACACCCCACTATATACAGCACAGCAGTATTAGCAGTAATAGGATATAATATACAGTATATAGAAGTAATACACACACAGCACTGACAGCCCATTATATACACACAGCAGTAATAGGATATAATATACAGTATATAGAGTAATACACTCAGCACTGACACCCCACTATAACAGCACAGCAGTATTAGCAGTAATAGGATATAATATTACAGTATATAGAGTAATACACACTCAGCACTGACAGCCCATTATATACACACAGCAGTTATAGGATATAATATATACAGTATATAGAGTAATACCACTCAGCACCTGACACCCCACTATATACAGCACAGCAGTATTAGCAGTAATAGGATATAATATACAGTATATAGAGTAATACACTCAGCACTGACTCCCCCATTATATACAGCCACAGCAGTATTAGCAGTAATAGGATATAATATACAGTATATAGAGTAACTACACTCAGCACTGACAGCCATTATATACAGCACAGCAGTATAGCAGTAATAGGATATAATATACAGTATATATAGAGTAATACACTCAGCACTGACACCCCACTTATATACAGCACAGCAGTATTAGCAGTAATAGGATATAATATACAGTATATAGAGTAATACACACTCAGCACTGACAGCCCACTTATATACACACAGCAGTAATAGGATATAATATACAGTATATAGAGTAATACACTCAGCACTGACCACCCCATTATATACAGCACAGCAGTATTAGCAGTAATAGGATATAATATACAGTATATAGAGTAATACACACTCAGCACTGACAGCCCCATTATATACACACAGCAGTAATAGAGATTATAATATACAGTATATAGAGTAATACACTCAGCACTGACCCCCCATTATATACAGCACAGCAGTATTAGCAGTAATAGGATATAATATACAGTATATAGAGTAATACACACTCAGCACTGACAGCCCCATTATATACACACAGCAGTAATAGGATATAATATACAGTATATAGAGTAATACACTCAGCACTGACCCCCCATTATATACAGCACAGCAGTATTAGCAGTAATAGGATATAATATACAGTATATAGAGTAATACACACTCAGCACTGACAGCCCACTATATACAGCACAGCAGTAATAGGATATAATATACAGTATATAGAGTAATACACTCAGCACTGACACCCCCACTATATACAGCACAGCAGTATTAGCAGTAATAGGATTATAATATACAGTATATAGAGTAATACACACTCAGCACTGACAGCCCATTATATACACACAGCAGTAATAGGATATAATATACAGTATATAGAGTAATACACTCAGCACTGACGAACCCACTTATATACAGCACAGCAGTATTAGCAGTAATAGGATATAATATACAGTATATAGAGTAATACACACTCAGCACTGACAGCCCATTATATACACACAGCAGTAATAGGATATAATATACAGTATATAGAGTAATACACTCAGCACTGACACACCCACTATATACAGCACAGCAGTATTAGCAGTAATAGGATATAATATACAGTATATAGAGTAATACACACTCAGCACTGACAGCCCATTATATACACACAGCAGTAATAGGATATAATATACAGTATATAGAGTAATACACTCAGCACTGACACCCCTCATTATATACAGCACAGCAGTATTAGCAGTAATAGGATATAATATACAGTATATAGAGTAATACACACTCAGCACTGACAGCCCATTATATACACACAGCAGTAATAGGATATAATATACAGTATATAGAGTAATACACTCAGCACTGACACCCCACTATATACAGCACAGCAGTATTAGCAGTAATAGGATATAATATACAGTATATAGAGTAATACACACTCAGCACTGACAGCCCATTATATACACACAGCAGTAATAGGATTATAATAATACAGTATATAGAGTAATACACTCAGCACTGACACCCCACTATATACAGCACAGCAGTATTAGCAGTAATAGGATATAATATACAGTATATAGAGTAATACACACTCAGCACTGACAGCCCATTATATACACACAGCAGTAATAGGATATAATATACAGTATATAGAGTAATACACACTCAGCACTGACAGCCTCCATTATATACAGCACAGCAGTAATAGGATATAATATACAGTATATAGAGTAATACACTCAGCACTGACACCTCCACTATATACAGCACAGCAGTATTAGCAGTAATAGGATATAATATACAGTATATAGAGTAATACACACTCAGCACTGACAGCCCATTATATACACACAGCAGTAATAGGATATAATATACAGTATATAGAGTAATACACTCAGCACTGACACCCCACATATATACAGCACAGCAGTATTAGCAGTAATAGGATATAATATACAGTATATAGAGTAATACACACACAGCACTGACAGCCCATTATATACACACAGCAGTAATAGGATATAATATACAGTATATAGAGTAATACAACTCAGCACTGACACCCCACTATATACAGCACAGCAGTATTAGCAGTAATAGGATATATAATCTACAGTATATAGAGTAATACACACAGCAGCACTGACAGCCCATTTATATAGCACACAGCAGTAATAGGATATAATATACAGTATATAGAGTAATACACACTCAGCACTGACAGCCCATTATATACACACAGCAGTAATAGGATATAATATACAGTATATAGAGTAATACACTCAGCACTGACACCCCCACTATATACAGCACAGCAGTATTAGCAGTAATAGGATATAATATACAGTATATAGAGTAATACACACACAGCACTGACAGCCCATTATATACACACAGCAGTAATAGGATATAATATACAGTATATAGAGTAATACACTCAGCACTGACACCCCACTATATACAGCACAGCAGTATTAGCAGTAATAGGATATAATATACAGTATATAGAGTAATACACACACAGCACTGACAGCCATTATATACACACAGCAGTAATAGGATATAATATACAGTATATAGAGTAATACACACTCAGCACTGACAGCCCATTATATACACACAGCAGTTAATAGGATATAATATACAGTATATAGAGTAATACACACTCAGCACTGACAGCCCCTATTATATACACAGCAGCAGTAATAGGATATAATATACAGTATATAGAGTAATACACTCACAGCACTGACACCCCACTATATACAGCACAGCAGTATTAGCAGTAATAGGATATAATATACAGTATATAGAGTAATACACAGCTCAGCACTGACAGCCCACTTATATACACAGCAGCAGTAATAGGATATAATATACAGTATATAGAGTAATACACACTCAGCACTGACAGCCCATTATATACACACAGCAGTTACAATAGGAATATAATATACAGTATATAGAGTAATACACACTCAGCACTGACAGCCCATTATATACACACAGCAGTAATAGGATATAATATACAGTATATAGAGTAATTACACTCAGCACACTGACCCCCCATTATATAACAGCACAGCAGTATTAGCAGTAATAGGATATAATATACAGTATATAGAGTAATACACACTCAGCACTGACAGCCCATTATATACACACAGCAGTAATAGGATATAATATACAGTATATAGAGATAAATACACTCAGCACTGACACCCCACTATATACAGCACAGCAGTATTAGCAGTAATAGGATAGTAATATAACAGTATATAGAGTAATACACACTCAGCACTGACAGCCCATTATATACACACAGCAGTAATAGGATATAATATACAGTATATAGGAGTAATACACACTCAGCACTGACAGCCCATTATATACACACAGCAGTAATAGGTATATAATATACAGTATATAGAGTAATACACTCAGCACTGACACCCCACTATATACAGCACAGCAGTATTAGCAGTAATAGGATATAATATACAGTACTATAGAGTAATACACACTCAGCACTGACAGCCCATTATATACACACAGCAGTAATAGGATATAATATACAGTATATAGAGTAATACACACTCAGCACTGACAGCCTCACTTATATACACACAGCAGTAATAGGATATATAATATACAGTATATAGAGTAATACACTCAGCACTGACCCCCCATTATATACAGCACAGCAGTATTAGCAGTAATAGGATATAATATACAGTATATAGAGTAATACACACTCAGCACTGACAGCCCATTATATATACACACAGCAGTAATAGGATATAATATACAGTATATAGAGTAATACACTCAGCACTGACACCCCACTATATACAGCACAGCAGTATTAGCAGTAATAGGATATAATATACAGTATATAGAGTAATACACACTCAGCACTGACAGCCCATATATACACACAGCAGTAATAGGATATAATATACAGTATATAGAGTAATACACTCAGCACTGACACCCCACTATATACAGCACAGCAGTATTAGCAGTAATAGGATATAATATACAGGTATATAGAGTAATACACACACAGCACTGACAGCCCATTATATACACACAGCAGTAATAGGATATTAATATACAGTATATAGAGTAATACACACACAGCACTGACAGCCCATTATATACACACAGCAGTAATAGGATATATTATATACAGTATATAGAGTAATACACACTCAGCACTGACAGCCCATTATATACACACAGCAGTAATAGGATATAATATACAGTATATAGAGTTAGAGTAATACACACTCAGCACTGACAGCCCATTATATACACACAGCAGTAATAGGATATAATATACAGTATATAGAGTAATACACTCAGCACTGACACCCCACTATATACAGCACAGCAGTATTAGCAGTAATAGGATATAATATACAGTATATAGAGTTAATACACACTCAGCACTGACAGCCCATTATATACACACAGCAGTAATAGGATATAATATACAGTATATAGAGTAATACACTCAGCACTGACACCCCACTATATACAGCACAGCAGTATTAGCAGTAATAGGATATAATATACAGTATATAGAGTAATACACACTCAGCACTGACAGCCCATTATATACACACAGCAGTAATAGGATATAATATACAGTATATAGAGTAATACACTCAGCACTGACACCCCACTATATACAGCACAGCAGTAATAGGATATAATATACAGTATATAGAGTAATACACTCAGCACTGACACCCCACTATATACAGCACAGCAGTATTAGCAGTAACAGGATATAATATACAGTATATAGAGTAATACACACACAGCACTGACAGCCCATTATATACACACAGCAGTAATAGGATATAATATACAGTATATAGAGTAATACACTCAGCACTGACACCCCACTATATACAGCACAGCAGTATTAGCAGTAATAGGATATAATATACAGTATATAGAGTAATACACACTCAGCACTGACAGCCCATTATATACACACAGCAGTAATAGGATATAATATACAGTATATAGAGTAATACACTCAGCACTGACACCCCACTATATACAGCACAGCAGTATTAGCAGTAATAGGATATAATATACAGTATATAGAGTAATACACTCAGCACTGACACCCCACTATATACAGCACAGCAGTATTAGCAGTAACAGGATATAATATACAGTATATAGAGTAATACACACACAGCACTGACAGCCCATTATATACACACAGCAGTAATAGGATATAATATACAGTATATAGAGTAATACACTCAGCACTGACACCCCACTATATACAGCACAGCAGTATTAGCAGTAATAGGATATAATATACAGTATATAGAGTAATACACACTCAGCACTGACAGCCCATTATATACACACAGCAGTAATAGGATATAATATACAGTATATAGAGTAATACACTCAGCACTGACACCCCACTATATACAGCACAGCAGTATTAGCAGTAATAGGATATAATATACAGTATATAGAGTAATACACTCAGCACTGACAGCCCATTATATACACACAGCAGTAATAGGATATAATATACAGTATATAGAGTAATACACTCAGCACTGACACCCCACTATATACAGCACAGCAGTATTAGCAGTAACAGGATATAATATACAGTATATAGAGTAATACACACTCAGCACTGACACCCCACTATATACAGCACAGCAGTAATAGGATATAATATACAGTATATAGAGTAATACACTCAGCACTGACAGCCCATTATATACACACAGCAGTAATAGGATATAATATACAGTATATAGAGTAATACACTCAGCACTGACACCCCACTATATACAGCACAGCAGTATTAGCAGTAACAGGATATAATATACAGTATATAGAGTAATACACACTCAGCACTGACACCCCACTATATACAGCACAGCAGTAATAGGATATAATATACAGTATATAGAGTAATACACTCAGCACTGACACCCCACTATATACAGCACAGCAGTATTAGCAGTAACAGGATATAATATACAGTATATAGAGTAATACACACTCAGCACTGACACCCCACTATATACAGCACAGCAGTAATAGGATATAATATACAGTATATAGAGTAATACACTCAGCACTGACAGCCCATTATATACACACAGCAGTAATAGGATATAATATACAGTATATAGAGTAATACACTCAGCACTGACACCCCACTATATACAGCACAGCAGTATTAGCAGTAACAGGATATAATATACAGTATATAGAGTAATACACACTCAGCACTGACACCCCACTATATACAGCACAGCAGTAATAGGATATAATATACAGTATATAGAGTAATACACTCAGCACTGACAGCCCATTATATACACACAGCAGTAATAGGATATAATATACAGTATATAGAGTAATACACACTCAGCACTGACAGCCCATTATATACACACAGCAGTAATAGGATATAATATACAGTATATAGAGTAATACACACTCAGCACTGACAGCCCATTATATACACACAGCAGTAATAGGATATAATATACAGTATATAGAGTAATACACTCAGCACTGACACCCCACTATATACAGCACAGCAGTATTAGCAGTAATAGGATATAATATACAGTATATAGAGTAATACACACTCAGCACTGACACCCCACTATATACAGCACAGCAGTAATAGGATATAATATACAGTATATAGAGTAATACACTCAGCACTGACAGCCCATTATATACACACAGCAGTAATAGGATATAATATACAGTATATAGAGTAATACACTCAGCACTGACACCCCACTATATACAGCACAGCAGTATTAGCAGTAACAGGATATAATATACAGTATATAGAGTAATACACACTCAGCACTGACACCCCACTATATACAGCACAGCAGTAATAGGATATAATATACAGTATATAGAGTAATACACTCAGCACTGACACCCCACTATATACAGCACAGCAGTATTAGCAGTAACAGGATATAATATACAGTATATAGAGTAATACACACTCAGCACTGACACCCCACTATATACAGCACAGCAGTAATAGGATATAATATACAGTATATAGAGTAATACACTCAGCACTGACAGCCCATTATATACACACAGCAGTAATAGGATATAATATACAGTATATAGAGTAATACACTCAGCACTGACACCCCACTATATACAGCACAGCAGTATTAGCAGTAACAGGATATAATATACAGTATATAGAGTAATACACACTCAGCACTGACACCCCACTATATACAGCACAGCAGTAATAGGATATAATATACAGTATATAGAGTAATACACTCAGCACTGACAGCCCATTATATACACACAGCAGTAATAGGATATAATATACAGTATATAGAGTAATACACTCAGCACTGACACCCCACTATATACAGCACAGCAGTATTAGCAGTAACAGGATATAATATACAGTATATAGAGTAATACACACTCAGCACTGACAGCCCATTATATACACACAGCAGTAATAGGATATAATATACAGTATATAGAGTAATACACACTCAGCACTGACACCCCACTATATACAGCACAGCAGTAATAGGATATAATATACAGTATATAGAGTAATACACTCAGCACTGACAGCCCATTATATACACACAGCAGTAATAGGATATAATATACAGTATATAGAGTAATACACTCAGCACTGACACCCCACTATATACAGCACAGCAGTATTAGCAGTAACAGGATATAATATACAGTATATAGAGTAATACACACTCAGCACTGACACCCCACTATATACAGCACAGCAGTAATAGGATATAATATACAGTATATAGAGTAATACACTCAGCACTGACACCCCACTATATACAGCACAGCAGTATTAGCAGTAACAGGATATAATATACAGTATATAGAGTAATACACACTCAGCACTGACACCCCACTATATACAGCACAGCAGTAATAGGATATAATATACAGTATATAGAGTAATACACTCAGCACTGACAGCCCATTATATACACACAGCAGTAATAGGATATAATATACAGTATATAGAGTAATACACACTCAGCACTGACAGCCCATTATATACACACAGCAGTAATAGGATATAATATACAGTATATAGAGTAATACACACTCAGCACTGACAGCCCATTATATACACACAGCAGTAATAGGATATAATATACAGTATATAGAGTAATACACTCAGCACTGACACCCCACTATATACAGCACAGCAGTATTAGCAGTAACAGGATATAATATACAGTATATAGAGTAATACACACTCAGCACTGACACCCCACTATATACAGCACAGCAGTAATAGGATATAATATACAGTATATAGAGTAATACACTCAGCACTGACACCCCACTATATACAGCACAGCAGTATTAGCAGTAATAGGATATAATATACAGTATATAGAGTAATACACACTCAGCACTGACACCCCACTATATACAGCACAGCAGTAATAGGATATAATATACAGTATATAGAGTAATACACACTCAGCACTGACAGCCCATTATATACACACAGCAGTAATAGGATATAATATACAGTATATAGAGTAATACACACTCAGCACTGACAGCCCATTATATACACACAGCAGTAATAGGATATAATATACAGTATATAGAGTAATACACTCAGCACTGACACCCCACTATATACAGCACAGCAGTATTAGCAGTAACAGGATATAATATACAGTATATAGAGTAATACACACTCAGCACTGACACCCCACTATATACAGCACAGCAGTAATAGGATATAATATACAGTATATAGAGTAATACACTCAGCACTGACACCCCACTATATACAGCACAGCAGTATTAGCAGTAACAGGATATAATATACAGTATATAGAGTAATACACACTCAGCACTGACACCCCACTATATACAGCACAGCAGTAATAGGATATAATATACAGTATATAGAGTAATACACTCAGCACTGACAGCCCATTATATACACACAGCAGTAATAGGATATAATATACAGTATATAGAGTAATACACACTCAGCACTGACAGCCCATTATATACACACAGCAGTAATAGGATATAATATACAGTATATAGAGTAATACACACTCAGCACTGACAGCCCATTATATACACACAGCAGTAATAGGATATAATATACAGTATATAGAGTAATACACTCAGCACTGACACCCCACTATATACAGCACAGCAGTATTAGCAGTAACAGGATATAATATACAGTATATAGAGTAATACACACTCAGCACTGACACCCCACTATATACAGCACAGCAGTAATAGGATATAATATACAGTATATAGAGTAATACACTCAGCACTGACACCCCACTATATACAGCACAGCAGTATTAGCAGTAATAGGATATAATATACAGTATATAGAGTAATACACTCAGCACTGACAGCCCATTATATACACACAGCAGTAATAGGATATAATATACAGTATATAGAGTAATACACACACAGCACTGACAGCCCATTATATACACAGCAATATTAGCAGTAACAGGATATATATATATAGTATATAGAGTAATATAGAGAGAGAGCTGGCATCACCTCCTGACATCTCTGCAGCAGCTGAATCCTCCCGCCTGGCCGCGCGCCTCTCTCTGCAGCAGCGTGACGTCATCACCCGGCGCCCCCACACTGATAGGCGCAGAGGTGGGCGGGGAGACGCTCAGAGCGCGTTACCTGGCAACGGCAGCGACTCCTCCCCTACCGCGTGCTGCTGGGTGGTGGGAGGAGCCCTGACAGTCAATATAACCCGTCTACAGAATAGATGCAATATATAATACAGAGTCCGCTGACTCCTCCCCCCTGTCCCTCCTTCAGGACTGATGTACAGAAGCTCCGCCCCCCTTTCCTACTCATTTGTCAGTGGTGTGCGTGATGGGGGCGTGGCAGGGGCGTGGCTTAAGGGCAGTCTTTTTGTTCTTCTATAATAGATGACAGTAGAATTGCACACAGTACATGCTGCTGACTCCAGAACCCCCATCCATCCCCTCCCCTCCCCTCACACAGCTGGGAGAGATCATAGATGGATTCTATCTACTGACCACATGGATTTATTTTACTTCTTTCTCTACTACAAAATGGGTTGGATTGCCTCTAAACTTTATTCCCATCCTGTAAATTGATATATTACTAATTGTAAAATGTTACTATGAAGGGAAATGCACCAGGATAGAAAGGACCAGTGTGGTTTGTATTATAAAACAGCATATTTTTCTCATGAAATCTTTATGGTATGCATGACTAGGGGGTGTGATGGGGTGTGGCAGGGGCGTGGCTTAAGTGTCCCTCTTTCTCATCTCAAAAAGTTGGGAGGTTTTTGTAAATTGATGCACTTCTCGTTTCCAAATGTTAATATAATTTAAATTATAAAATAAAAAAAGTTTCGCTCACCTGGGGCTTCTTCCGGCGCTTAGAAGTCATTAGTTCCTGCTCTCCCCTCCGGTCGGTATCCTCTGCGCATGCGCTCCTCTCCTGATCACGCTCCCATCGGCGGGAGGCGGGAGCGCTCTGCACTTGCACATTTCAATTCTCTCTTAACTGCACAAGCGCAGAGAGCTCCCGGCGGAGGAGCGGGATCACGAGAGGAGCGCATGCGCAGAAAATCCCTCCTGGGTGGGAGACCGGAGGGGAGAGCAGGAACTGCAGCGTGAGGACCTGGCGACTTGTAAGGACTTGAAGAAGCCCCAGGAGAGCGAAACTTTTTTTTTCAATTACCAGATGTATCCTTTAAGGAAACCTGATGATAGAAAGGACCAGTCTGCTATCCTACCTAATAAAAAGCAAGTGTCCCTCCGTCCCATGTCCGTGTGTCAGTGCTTTTTTGCACTGCGCATGTGCAGGGAGGGAAGCAGAGACACTGAAGAGAGCTGGGGGAGGACAGGGCAAGAACGGGCGGGCATGTGTGCGCACTCGCGCATGGCGGGTGAGCGCATGCACGCGGCGGGCCATGCGCGCTGATACGAGCGGTGACAGACCTAGCCCATTTTTTAAGGGGCATGTCTTAAAGGATACCCGAAGTGACATGATGAGATAGACATGGGTATGTACAGTGCCTAGCACACAAATAACTAGGCTGTGTTCCTTTTTTTTATCGTTAGTACTGCATAATAATGGCGCACAGGGAAAAAAGAAAAAAAAGGCACACAATAACATTATTTATCAATAGCGCCATTCATTTGCCAAACAGCAGACATTATTGTGCACAGTAACGTTATTTATCAATAGCGCCATACATAAGCCAAACTGCAGAAGTTATTTAACTGCAAAACGGTGAATGGATTTAATGTAACACTGTCAAGGTTAAGGTTAGGCACCACTGTGGGGGTCTTAGGTTTAGCTGGGAACAAGAAAATGTATGCACGCTCTAACACCAAGTTTAATCCTAGCAAGTCTTGCTTTGCAAATTTGGCCTAATTGGCTATTCAAATATGCATTTGCTTTCGCGTGCCAAACTATGCAGGGTCAAATACCAATACCGCAAAGCGGTTGCCCTGCGGGAATTGGTTCATGCTACATTAGCACTATCCAGGAGCGCCACGGGAGGCTTCCCAATGCCCCCATACAACCGAGGGGCTGCGGGGCCCAAGGCTCTCTCACTGCCTGGGAACCACAGCGGCACCCCGGGTCTTACGGTTACGCATCACAAGGGGGGTGGTTAGGGTTAGGCACCACTAGGGTGGTGGTTAGGGTTAGGCACCACTGGGGGGGTCTTAGGGTTAGGCACCACCAGGGGGGGGGTCTTAGGGTTACGCACCACAAGGGGGGTGGATAGGGTTAGGCACCACTAGGGGGGTCTTAGGGTTAGGCACCACCAGGGGGGGTCTAGGGGTTAGGGATAGGTACAGAGAGGGTTCTGTGTGTTAACACTAATTTTCAATAAAATAGAGCTAAATAACGATAAGGCTTTAACGTTAAATAGCGATAAGCGACAAACGGATTCGCGGCAATACCGTGCGCCATTATTCGAAGGCACCATTTTCAGATGGACCCGCCTACCTATACTGGGGGGACATCTGGCTGCCTATACTAGGGGCACATCTGGCTGGCTATACTGGGGGGGCACCTGGCTGCCTATACTGGAGAGACATATGGCTGCCTATACTGGGGGGACATCTTGCTGCCTATACTGGGGGGACATCTGGCTGCCTATACTGGAGGGACATCTGGCTGCCTATACTGGGGGGACACCTGGCTGCCTATACTGGAGGGACATCTGGCTGCCTATAGTGGAGGGAAATCTGGCTGCCTATACTGGGGGGACACCTGGCTGCCTATACTGGGGGGACATCTGGCTGCCTATACTGGGGGGACACCTGGCTGCCTATACTGGGGGACACCTTGCTACCTATACTGGGGGGACATCTTGCTGCCTATACGGGTGGAACACCTGGCTACCTATACTGGAGGGACATCTGGCTGCCTATACTGGGGGGGCACCTGGCTGCCTATACTGGGGGACATCTTGCTGCCTATACGGGTGGGACACCTGGCTACCTATACTGGAGGGACATCTGGCTGCCTATAGTGAATGGACATCTGGCTACCTATACTGGGGGGACATCTGGCTGCCTATACTGGGGGGACATCTGGCTACCTATACTGGGGGGACACCAGGCTACCTATTTTGAGGGAACATCTGGCTACCTATACTGGGGGGGGGGCGTCTAGCTACCTATACTGGGTGGCCATCTGGCTACCTATACTGGGGGGGGGCGTCTGACTACCTATACTGGGGGGACGTCTGGCTACCTATACTGGAGGGACGTCTGGCTACCTATACTGGGGGACGTCTGGCTACCTATACTGGGGGGACACCTGGCTGCCTATACTGGGGAGTGGACGTCTGACTACCTATACTGGGGGGGCATCCGGCTACCTATACTGGAGGGACGTCTGGCTACCTATACTGGGGGACGTCTGGCTACCTATACTGGGGGGACACCTGGCTGCCTATACTGGGGAGTGGACGTCTGACTACCTATACTGGGGGGGCATCCGGCTACCTATACTGGAGGGACATCTGGCTACCTATACTGGGGGGACATCTGGCCACCTATACTGGGGGTTCTCTGGCTACCTATACTGGGGGGACATCTGGCCACCTATACTGGGGGTTCTCTGGCTACCTATACTGGTGGGGCGTCTGGCTAACCGGTACTGAAGGGACATCTGGCTACCTATACTGGAGGGACATCTGGCTACCTATACTGGGGGAACATCTGGCCACCTATACTGGGGGTTCTCTGGCTACCTATACTGGTGGGGCGTCTGGCTAACCGGTACTGAAGGGACGTCTGGCTACCTATACTGGGGGGACACCTGGCTACCTATACTGGAGGGACATCTGGCTACTTATACTGGGGGGACACCTGGCTACCTATACTGGGGGGGCGTCTGGCTACCTATACTGAAGGGACATCTGGCTAGCTATACTGGGGGGGGGGGTGTCTGGCTACCTATACTGGGGGGACATCTGGCTATTTATATTGGGGTCGCGTAGCTTAGGGTTAGGGGTTACCGTTTAGGACAGTGATGGAGGTACCATATCATCACAGGTGGTGTTAATACCTTAATTTTAGTGCTTATTAATGTGCAATATAGTAGAATTTGAATGACATTGTTTTGTATGTCGCACATAGACCAGGTCTGCATTGTTCATTTTTTTATACCTGGCTGGCTGGGATTACAATGCTGACTTCCTGTGTCAGTGCCAGATGAAGCTTGGATAAGCTCAATAGCTGTCTGTGTACTGTCCAGACTCCTCCCCCTCCCTCACCATCACCAGTGAGGGAGGAGGAGATCGGTCAGCCTTTTCCTGATTCGCTGCCACATCAGACCGATAAAACGGTCATTTCTGGTCAGACAGCAGGAGTTATTCCGAGCAATGAAGTCATGTTGATGAAACTATTTGTCGCTGTTTCCTGGCTTTGCATCCATCAGACTTATCTCTCTCCTCTTATCTCACCTGCACAATCATTGTTTGACATTTTTGGGGGTCTGTTTATAAACTTTGCATTGATTGGATAATGGCGTCATCCAATCAATCATGGCCTGCCACTCTGCCATTCACAGGAGACTTCTGACAATCTCTGCAGATCTGTCACCTCAACAATCCTGCTTTGTCTTCATTGCACAAAGTTCAGCCTGAATCTCAGAAATGTGAGGCCAGGAGAGCCAGGCGGAGGTCATTGTTCCTGATTGATGGTTTCTGGACATTCAGATAAGGGGAGACTCTCAAACCTTCCCTGACAAAGGCGGCCATTCCTCCTGTCCAGCTCACAGAGGGTTACATATTAATGGACCACTATAGCAAGAATACATGATGCTATTCCTAAACTCAAGCATGTAGCAGCAGTGATATATACAATATAATGCCACACTGTGACTCCAGGTGACACGGACCCCTAAGTGACAACAGCTCCATCAACAAGAGATCTGCTGAAATCTGATGAAGGGATGGTCAGAATTATTCGCCTGGACATGTTTGTGGTCACACCGGCATTGGACAGAGTGCTGCTAAGTTACATACAGTGAATAACGTACATAAAAGACAGACACACAGATATTGAGACAGGTATCAGCAATGCAGCATAGCTCCCAACTGTCCCTCTTTCCTCCTCATTTGTCCCCCTCTCAGGACTTTGTCCCTCTTTCTATGGAAATATATGTATTATATTCACATAGAATTACCTTAATTCACTAAGCACTACCGCATTCGGTGAAACGCCAATCCACTCAGCATTACCGCATTCAGTGAAATATCAGTTCACTCAGCATTACCGCATTCAGTGAAATATCAGTTCACTCAGCATTACCGCATTCAGTGAAATATCAGTTCACTCAGCATTACCGCATCCGGTGAAATGTCAGTTCGCTCAGCATTACCGCATCCGGTGAAATGTCAGTTCGCTCAGCATTACCGCATCCGGTGACATGTCAGTTCACTCAGCATTACCGCATTCGGTGAAACGTCAGTTCGCTCAGCATTACCGCATCCGGTGACATGTCAGTTCACTCAGCATTACCGCATTCGGTGAAACGTCAGTTCGCTCAGCATTACCGCATCCGGTGACATGTCAGTTCACTCAGCATTACCGCATTCGGTGAAATGTCAGTTCACTCAGCATTACCGCATCCGGTGACATGTCAGTTCACTCAGCATTACCGCATCCGGTGACATGTCAGTTCACTCAGCATTACCGCATTCAGTGACATGTCAGATCACTCAGCATTACCGCATTCAGTCACATGTCAGATCACTCAGCATTACCGCATTCAGTGACATGTCAGATCACTCAGCATTACCGCATTCAGTGACATGTCAGATCACTCAGCATTACCGCATTCAGTGACATGTCAGATCACTCAGCATTACCGCATTCAGTCACATGTCAGATCACTCAGCATTACCGCATTCAGTGACATGTCAGATCACTCAGCATTACCGCATTCAGTGACATGTCAGATCACTCAGCATTACCGCATTCAGTCACATGTCAGATCACTCAGCATTACCGCATTCAGTGACATGTCAGATCACTCAGCATTACCGCATTCAGTGACATGTCAGGTCACTCAGCATTACCACATTCAGTGACATGTCAGATCACTCAGCATTACCGCATTCAGTCACATGTCAGGTCACTCAGCATTACCGCATTCAGTGACATGTCAGATCACTCAGCATTACCGCATTCAGTCACATGTCAGATCACTCAGCATTACTGCATTCAGTGACATGTCAGATCACTCAGCATTACCGCATTCAGTGACATGTCAGATCACTCAGCATTACCGCATTCAGTCACATGTCAGGTCACTCAGCATTACCGCATTCAGTGACATGTCAGATCACTCAGCATTACTGCATTCAGTGACATGTCAGATCACTCAGCATTACCGCATTCAGTGAAATATCAGTTCACTCAGCATTACCGCATTCAGTGAAATATCAGTTCACTCAGCATTACCGCATTCAGTGAAATATCAGTTCACTCAGCATTACCGCATCCGGTGAAATGTCAGTTCGCTCAGCATTACCGCATCCGGTGAAATGTCAGTTCACTCAGCATTACCGCATTCGGTGAAACGTCAGTTCGCTCAGCATTACCGCATCCGGTGACATGTCAGTTCACTCAGCATTACCGCATTCGGTGAAACGTCAGTTCGCTCAGCATTACCGCATCCGGTGACATGTCAGTTCACTCAGCATTACCGCATTCGGTGAAACGTCAGTTCGCTCAGCATTACCGCATCCGGTGACATGTCAGTTCACTCAGCATTACCGCATTCGGTGAAATGTCAGTTCACTCAGCATTACCGCATCCGGTGACATGTCAGTTCACTCAGCATTACCGCATCCGGTGACATGTCAGTTCACTCAGCATTACCGCATTCAGTGACATGTCAGATCACTCAGCATTACCGCATTCAGTCACATGTCAGATCACTCAGCATTACCGCATTCAGTCACATGTCAGATCACTCAGCATTACCGCATTCAGTCACATGTCAGATCACTCAGCATTACCGCATTCAGTGACATGTCAGATCACTCAGCATTACCACATTCAGTCACATGTCAGATCACTCAGCATTACCGCATTCAGTGACATGTCAGATCACTCAGCATTACCGCATTCAGTGACATGTCAGATCACTCAGCATTACCGCATTCAGTGACATGTCAGGTCACTCAGCATTACCGCATTCAGTGACATGTCAGATCACTCAGCATTACCGCATTCAGTGACATGTCAGATCACTCAGCATTACCGCATTCAGTGACATGTCAGATCACTCAGCATTACCGCATTCACTGACATGTCAGGTCACTCAGCATTACCGCATCCGGTGACATGTCAGATCACTCAGCATTACCGCATTCAGTGACATGTCAGATCACTCAGCATTACCGCATTCAGTGACATGTCAGGTCACTCAGCATTACTGCATTCAGTGACATGTCAGATCACTCAGCATTACCGCATTCAGTCACATGTCAGATCACTCAGCATTACTGCATTCAGTGACATGTCAGATCACTCAGCATTACCGCATTCAGTGACATGTCAGATCACTCAGCATTACCGCATTCAGTCACATGTCAGGTCACTCAGCATTACCGCATTCAGTGACATGTCAGATCACTCAGCATTACTGCATTCAGTGACATGTCAGATCACTCAGCATTACCGCATTCAGTGAAATATCAGTTCACTCAGCATTACCGCATTCAGTGAAATATCAGTTCACTCAGCATTACCGCATTCAGTGAAATATCAGTTCACTCAGCATTACCGCATCCGGTGAAATGTCAGTTCGCTCAGCATTACCGCATCCGGTGAAATGTCAGTTCACTCAGCATTACCGCATTCGGTGAAACGTCAGTTCGCTCAGCATTACCGCATCCGGTGACATGTCAGTTCACTCAGCATTACCGCATTCGGTGAAACGTCAGTTCGCTCAGCATTACCGCATCCGGTGACATGTCAGTTCACTCAGCATTACCGCATTCGGTGAAACGTCAGTTCGCTCAGCATTACCGCATCCGGTGACATGTCAGTTCACTCAGCATTACCGCATTCGGTGAAATGTCAGTTCACTCAGCATTACCGCATCCGGTGACATGTCAGTTCACTCAGCATTACCGCATCCGGTGACATGTCAGTTCACTCAGCATTACCGCATTCAGTGACATGTCAGATCACTCAGCATTACCGCATTCAGTCACATGTCAGATCACTCAGCATTACCGCATTCAGTCACATGTCAGATCACTCAGCATTACCGCATTCAGTGACATGTCAGATCACTCAGCATTACCGCATTCAGTGACATGTCAGATCACTCAGCATTACCACATTCAGTCACATGTCAGATCACTCAGCATTACCGCATTCAGTGACATGTCAGATCACTCAGCATTACCGCATTCAGTGACATGTCAGATCACTCAGCATTACCGCATTCAGTGACATGTCAGGTCACTCAGCATTACCGCATTCAGTGACATGTCAGATCACTCAGCATTACCGCATTCAGTGACATGTCAGATCACTCAGCATTACCGCATTCAGTGACATGTCAGATCACTCAGCATTACCGCATTCACTGACATGTCAGGTCACTCAGCATTACCGCATCCGGTGACATGTCAGATCACTCAGCATTACCGCATTCACTGACATGTCAGGTCACTCAGCATTACCGCATCCGGTGACATGTCAGATCACTCAGCATTACCGCATCCGGTGACATGTCAGGTCACTCAGCATTACCGCATTCAGTGACATGTCAGATCACTTAGCATTACCGCATTCAGTGACATGTCAGATCACTCAGCATTACCACATTCAGTGACATGTCAGATCACTCAGCATTACCGCATTCAGTGACATGTCAGATCACTCAGCATTACCACATTCAGTGAAATGTCAGATCACTCAGCATTACCGCATTCAGTGACATGTCAGATCACTCAGCATTACCGCATTCAGTGACATGTCAGATCACTCAGCATTACCGCATTCAGTGACATGTCAGATCACTCAGCATTACCACATTCAGTGACATGTCAGATCACTCAGCATTACCGCATTCAGTGACATGTCAGATCACTCAGCATTACCACATTCAGTGACATGTCAGATCACTCAGCATTACCGCATTCACTGACATGTCAGGTCACTCAGCATTACCGCATCCGGTGACATGTCAGATCACTCAGCATTACCGCATCCGGTGACATGTCAGATCACTCAGCATTACCGCATTCAGTGACATGTCAGATCACTCAGCATTACCGCATTCAGTGACATGTCAGATCACTCAGCATTACTGCATTCAGTGACATGTCAGATCACTCAGCATTACCGCATTCAGTGACATGTCAGATCACTCAGCATTACCGCATTCAGTGACATGTCAGATCACTCAGCATTACCACATTCAGTGACATGTCAGATCACTCAGCATTACCGCATTCAGTGACATGTCAGATCACTCAGCATTACCGCATTCAGTGACATGTCAGATCACTCAGCATTACCGCATTCAGTGACATGTCAGATCACTCAGCATTACCGCATTCAGTGACATGTCAGATCACTCAGCATTACTGCATTCAGTCACATGTCAGATCACTCAGCATTACCACATTCAGTGACATGTCAGATCACTCAGCATTACTGCATTCAGTGACATGTCAGATCACTCAGCATTACCGCATTCAGTGACATGTCAGATCACTCAGCATTACCGCATCCGGTGACATGTCAGATCACTCAGCATTACCGCATTCGGTAACATGTCAGATCACTCAGCATTACCGCATCCGGTGACATGTCAGATCACTCAGCATTACCGCATTCGGTGACATGTCAGATCACTCAGCATTACCGCATTCAGTGACATGTCAGATCACTCAGCATTACCGCATTCAGTGACATGTCAGATCACTCAGCATTACCGCATTCAGTGACATGTCAGATCACTCAGCATTACCGCATCCGGTGACATGTCAGATCACTCAGCATTACCGCATTCAGTGACATGTCAGATCACTCAGCATTACCACATTCAGTGACATGTCAGATCACTCAGCATTACCACATTCAGTGACATGTCAGATCACTCAGCATTACCGCATTCAGTGACATGTCAGATCACTCAGCATTACCGCATTCAGTGACATGTCAGATCACTCAGCATTACCGCATTCAGTGACATGTCAGATCACTCAGCATTACCGCATTCAGTGACATGTCAGATCACTCAGCATTACCGCATTCAGTGACATGTCAGATCACTCAGCATTACCGCATTCAGTGACATGTCAGATCACTCAGCATTACCGCATTCAGTGACATGTCAGATCACTCAGCATTACCACATTCAGTGACATGTCAGATCACTCAGCATTACCGCATTCAGTGACATGTCAGATCACTCAGCATTACCGCATTCAGTGACATGTCAGATCACTCAGCATTACCACATTCAGTGACATGTCAGATCACTCAGCATTACCGCATTCAGTGACATGTCAGATCACTCAGCATTACCGCATTCAGTGACATGTCAGATCACTCAGCATTACTGCATTCAGTCACATGTCAGATCACTCAGCATTACCGCATCCGGTGACATGTCAGATCACTCAGCATTACCACATTCAGTGACATGTCAGATCACTCAGCATTACCGCATTCAGTGACATGTCAGATCACTCAGCATTACCGCATTCAGTGACATGTCAGATCACTCAGCATTACCGCATTCAGTGACATGTCAGTTCACTCAGCATTACCGCATTCAGTGACATGTCAGATCACTCAGCATTACCGCATTCAGTGACATGTCAGATCACTCAGCATTACCGCATTCAGTGACATGTCAGATCACTCAGCATTACCGCATTCAGTGACATGTCAGATCACTCAGCATTACCGCATTCAGTGACATGTCAGATCACTCAGCATTACCGCATTCAGTGACATGTCAGATCACTCAGCATTACCGCATTCAGTGACATGTCAGATCACTCAGCATTACCGCATTCAGTGACATGTCAGATCACTCAGCATTACCGCATTCAGTGACATGTCAGTTCACTCAGCATTACCGCATTCAGTGACATGTCAGATCACTCAGCATTACCGCATTCAGTGACATGTCAGATCACTCAGCATTACCGCATTCGGTGACATGTCAGATCACTCAGCATTACCACATTCGGTGACATGTCAGATCACTCAGCATTACCGCATTCGGTGACATGTCAGATCACTCAGCATTACTGCATTCAGTGACATGTCAGATCACTCAGCATTACCACATTCAGTGACATGTCAGATCACTCAGCATTACCGCATTCAGTGACATGTCAGATCACTCAGCATTACCGCATTCAGTGACATGTCAGATCACTCAGCATTACCGCATTCAGTGACATGTCAGATCACTCAGCATTACCGCATTCAGTGACATGTCAGATCACTCAGCATTACCGCATTCAGTGACATGTCAGATCACTCAGCATTACCGCATTCAGTGACATGTCAGATCACTCAGCATTACCGCATTCAGTGACATGTCAGATCACTCAGCATTACCGCATTCAGTGACATGTCAGATCACTCAGCATTACCGCATTCAGTGACATGTCAGATCACTCAGCATTACCGCATTCAGTGACATGTCAGATCACTCAGCATTACCGCATTCAGTGACATGTCAGATCACTCAGCATTACCGCATTCAGTGACATGTCAGATCACTCAGCATTACCGCATTCAGTGACATGTCAGATCACTCAGCATTACCGCATTCAGTGACATGTCAGATCACTCAGCATTACCGCATTCAGTGACATGTCAGATCACTCAGCATTACCACATTCAGTGACATGTCAGTTCTCAGCATTACCGCATTCAGTGACATGTCAGATCACTCAGCATTACCGCATTCAGTGACATGTCAGATCACTCAGCATTACCGCATTCAGTGACATGTCAGATCACTCAGCATTACCACATTCAGTGACATGTCAGATCACTCAGCATTACCGCATTCAGTCACATGTCAGATCACTCAGCATTACCGCATCCGGTGACATGTCAGATCACTCAGCATTACCGCATTCAGTGACATGTCAGATCACTCAGCATTACCACATTCAGTGACATGTCAGATCACTCAGCATTACCGCATTCAGTCACATGTCAGATCACTCAGCATTACCGCATTCAGTGACATGTCAGATCACTCAGCATTACCGCATTCAGTGACATGTCAGATCACTCAGCATTACCGCATTCAGTGACATGTCAGATCACTCAGCATTACTGCATTCAGTGACATGTCAGATCACTCAGCATTACCGCATTCAGTGACATGTCAGATCACTCAGCATTACCGCATTCAGTGACATGTCAGATCACTCAGCATTACTGCATTCAGTGACATGTCAGATCACTCAGCATTACCGCATTCAGTGACATGTCAGATCACTCAGCATTACCGCATTCAGTGACATGTCAGTTCTCAGCATTACCGCATTCAGTGACATGTCAGATCACTCAGCATTACCACATTCAGTGACATGTCAGTTCTCAGCATTACCGCATTCAGTGACATGTCAGATCACTCAGCATTACCGCATTCAGTGACATGTCAGATCACTCAGCATTACCACATTCAGTGACATGTCAGTTCTCAGCATTACCGCATTCAGTGACATGTCAGATCACTCAGCATTACCGCATTCAGTGACATGTCAGATCACTCAGCATTACCGCATTCAGTGACATGTCAGATCACTCAGCATTACCGCATTCAGTGACATGTCAGATCACTCAGCATTACCACATTCAGTGACATGTCAGATCACTCAGCATTACCGCATTCAGTGACATGTCAGATCACTCAGCATTACCGCATTCAGTGACATGTCAGATCACTCAGCATTACCGCATTCAGTGACATGTCAGATCACTCAGCATTACCGCATTCAGTGACATGTCAGATCACTCAGCATTACCGCATCCGGTGACATGTCAGATCACTCAGCATTACCGCATTCGGTGACATGTCAGATCACTCAGCATTACCGCATTCAGTGACATGTCAGATCACTCAGCATTACCGCATTCAGTGACATGTCAGATCACTCAGCATTACCGCATTCAGTGACATGTCAGTTCACTCAGCATTACCGCATTCAGTGACATGTCAGATCACTCAGCATTACCGCATTCAGTGACATGTCAGATCACTCAGCATTACCGCATTCAGTGAAATGTCAGATCACTCAGCATTACCGCATTCAGTGACATGTCAGATCACTCAGCATTACCGCATTCACTGACATGTCAGATCACTCAGCATTACCGCATTCAGTGACATGTCAGATCACTCAGCATTACCACATTCAGTGACATGTCAGTTCACTCAGCATTACCGCATTCAGTGACATGTCAGATCACTCAGCATTACCGCATTCAGTGACATGTCAGATCACTCAGCATTACCGCATTCAGTGACATGTCAGATCAATCAGCATTACCGCATTCAGTGACATGTCAGATCACTCAGCATTACCGCATTCAGTGACATGTCAGATCACTCAGCATTACCGCATTCAGTGACATGTCAGATCACTCAGCATTACCACATTCAGTCACATGTCAGATCACTCAGCATTACCGCATCCGGTGACATGTCAGATCACTCAGCATTACCGCATTCAGTGACATGTCAGTTCACTCAGCATTACCGCATTCAGTGACATGTCAGATCACTCAGCATTACCGCATTCAGTGACATGTCAGATCACTCAGCATTACCGCATTCAGTCACATGTCAGATCACTCAGCATTACCGCATTCAGTGACATGTCAGATCACTCAGCATTACCGCATTCAGTGACATGTCAGATCACTCAGCATTACCGCATTCAGTGACATGTCAGATCACTCAGCATTACCACATTCAGTGACATGTCAGATCACTCAGCATTACCGCATTCAGTCACATGTCAGATCACTCAGCATTACCGCATCCGGTGACATGTCAGATCACTCAGCATTACCGCATTCAGTGACATGTCAGATCACTCAGCATTACCACATTCAGTGACATGTCAGATCACTCAGCATTACCGCATTCAGTCACATGTCAGATCACTCAGCATTACCGCATTCAGTGACATGTCAGATCACTCAGCATTACCGCATTCAGTGACATGTCAGATCACTCAGCATTACCGCATTCAGTGACATGTCAGATCACTCAGCATTACTGCATTCAGTGACATGTCAGATCACTCAGCATTACCGCATTCAGTGACATGTCAGATCACTCAGCATTACCGCATTCAGTGACATGTCAGATCACTCAGCATTACTGCATTCAGTGACATGTCAGATCACTCAGCATTACCGCATTCAGTGACATGTCAGATCACTCAGCATTACCGCATTCAGTGACATGTCAGTTCTCAGCATTACCGCATTCAGTGACATGTCAGATCACTCAGCATTACCACATTCAGTGACATGTCAGTTCTCAGCATTACCGCATTCAGTGACATGTCAGATCACTCAGCATTACCGCATTCAGTGACATGTCAGATCACTCAGCATTACCACATTCAGTGACATGTCAGTTCTCAGCATTACCGCATTCAGTGACATGTCAGATCACTCAGCATTACCGCATTCAGTGACATGTCAGATCACTCAGCATTACCGCATTCAGTGACATGTCAGATCACTCAGCATTACCGCATTCAGTGACATGTCAGATCACTCAGCATTACCACATTCAGTGACATGTCAGATCACTCAGCATTACCGCATTCAGTGACATGTCAGATCACTCAGCATTACCGCATTCAGTGACATGTCAGATCACTCAGCATTACCGCATTCAGTGACATGTCAGATCACTCAGCATTACCGCATTCAGTGACATGTCAGATCACTCAGCATTACCGCATCCGGTGACATGTCAGATCACTCAGCATTACCGCATTCAGTGACATGTCAGATCACTCAGCATTACCGCATCCGGTGACATGTCAGATCACTCAGCATTACCGCATTCGGTGACATGTCAGATCACTCAGCATTACCGCATTCAGTGACATGTCAGATCACTCAGCATTACCGCATTCAGTGACATGTCAGTTCACTCAGCATTACCGCATTCAGTGACATGTCAGATCACTCAGCATTACCGCATTCAGTGACATGTCAGATCACTCAGCATTACCGCATTCAGTGAAATGTCAGATCACTCAGCATTACCGCATTCAGTGACATGTCAGATCACTCAGCATTACCGCATTCACTGACATGTCAGATCACTCAGCATTACCGCATTCAGTGACATGTCAGATCACTCAGCATTACCACATTCAGTGACATGTCAGTTCACTCAGCATTACCGCATTCAGTGACATGTCAGATCACTCAGCATTACCGCATTCAGTGACATGTCAGATCACTCAGCATTACCGCATTCAGTGACATGTCAGATCACTCAGCATTACCGCATTCAGTGACATGTCAGATCACTCAGCATTACCGCATTCAGTGACATGTCAGATCACTCAGCATTACCGCATTCAGTGACATGTCAGATCACTCAGCATTACCACATTCAGTCACATGTCAGATCACTCAGCATTACCGCATCCGGTGACATGTCAGATCACTCAGCATTACCGCATTCAGTGACATGTCAGTTCACTCAGCATTACCGCATTCAGTGACATGTCAGATCACTCAGCATTACCGCATTCAGTGACATGTCAGATCACTCAGCATTACCGCATTCAGTCACATGTCAGATCACTCAGCATTACCGCATTCAGTGACATGTCAGATCACTCAGCATTACCGCATTCAGTCACATGTCAGATCACTCAGCATTACCGCATTCAGTGACATGTCAGATCACTCAGCATTACCGCATTCAGTGACATGTCAGGTCACTCAGCATTACCGCATTCAGTGACATGTCAGATCACTCAGCATTACCGCATTCAGTGACATGTCAGATCACTCAGCATTACCGCATCCAGTGACATGTCAGATCACTCAGCATTACCGCATTCAGTGACATGTCAGATCACTCAGCATTACCGCATCCAGTGACATGTCAGATCACTCAGCATTACCGCATTCAGTGACATGTCAGATCACTCAGCATTACCGCATTCAGTGACATGTCAGATCACTCAGCATTACCGCATTCAGTCACATGTCAGATCACTCAGCATTACCGCATTCAGTCACATGTCAGATCACTCAGCATTACCGCATTCAGTCACATGTCAGATCACTCAGCATTACCGCATTCAGTGACATGTCAGATCACTCAGCATTACCGCATTCAGTGACATGTCAGATCACTCAGCATTACCGCATTCAGTGACATGTCAGATCACTCAGCATTACCGCATTCAGTGACATGTCAGGTCACTCAGCATTACCGCATTCAGTGACATGTCAGATCACTCAGCATTACCGCATTCACTGACATGTCAGATCACTCAGCATTACCGCATTCACTGACATGTCAGATCACTCAGCATTACCGCATTCAGTGACATGTCAGATCACTCAGCATTACCGCATTCAGTGACATGTCAGATCACTCAGCATTACCGCATTCAGTGACATGTCAGATCACTCAGCATTACCGCATCCAGTGACATGTCAGATCACTCAGCATTACCGCATCCAGTGACATGTCAGATCACTCAGCATTACCGCATTCAGTGACATGTCAGATCACTCAGCATTACCGCATTCAGTGACATGTCAGATCACTCAGCATTACCGCATTCAGTCACATGTCAGATCACTCAGCATTACCACATTCAGTCACATGTCAGGTCACTCAGCATTACCGCATTCAGTCACATGTCAGATCACTCAGCATTACCGCATTCAGTGACATGTCAGATCACTCAGCATTACCGCATTCAGTGACATGTCAGATCACTCAGCATTACCGCATTCAGTGACATGTCAGATCACTCAGCATTACCGCATCCGGTGACATGTCAGATCACTCAGCATTACCGCATTCAGTGACATGTCAGATCACTCAGCATTACCGCATTCAGTGACATGTCAGATCACTCAGCATTACCGCATTCAGTGACATGTCAGATCACTCAGCATTACCGCATTCAGTCACATGTCAGATCACTCAGCATTACCGCATTCAGTCACATGTCAGTTCACTCAGCATTACCGCATTCAGTGACATGTCAGATCACTCAGCATTACCACATTCAGTGACATGTCAGATCACTCAGCATTACCACATTCAGTGACATGTCAGATCACTCAGCATTACCGCATTCAGTGACATGTCAGATCACTCAGCATTACCACATTCAGTGACATGTCAGATCACTCAGCATTACCGCATTCAGTGACATGTCAGATCACTCAGCATTACCACATTCAGTGACATGTCAGATCACTCAGCATTACCGCATTCAGTGACATGTCAGATCACTCAGCATTACCGCATTCAGTGACATGTCAGATCACTCAGCATTACCACATTCAGTGACATGTCAGATCACTCAGCATTACCGCATTCAGTGACATGTCAGTTCTCAGCATTACCGCATTCAGTGACATGTCAGATCACTCAGCATTACCGCATTCGGTGAAATGTCAGTTCACTCAGCATTACCGCATTCAGTGACATGTCAGATCACTCAGCATTACCACATTCAGTGACATGTCAGATCACTCAGCATTACCACATTCAGTGACATGTCAGATCACTCAGCATTACCGCATTCAGTGACATGTCAGATCACTCAGCATTACCGCATTCAGTGACATGTCAGATCACTCAGCATTACCGCATTCAGTGACATGTCAGATCACTCAGCATTACCGCATTCAGTGACATGTCAGTTCACTCAGCATTACCGCATTCAGTGACATGTCAGATCACTCAGCATTACCACATTCAGTGACATGTCAGATCACTCAGCATTACCACATTCAGTGACATGTCAGATCACTCAGCATTACCACATTCAGTGACATGTCAGATCACTCAGCATTACCACATTCAGTGACATGTCAGATCATTTAGCATTACCGCATTCAGTGACATGTCAGATCACTCAGCATTACCACATTCAGTGACATGTCAGATCACTCAGCATTACCACATTCAGTGACATGTCAGATCACTCAGCATTACCGCATTCAGTGACATGTCAGATCACTCAGCATTACCGCATTCAGTGACATGTCAGATCACTCAGCATTACCGCATTCAGTGACATGTCAGATCACTCAGCATTACCGCATTCAGTGACATGTCAGATCACTCAGCATTACCGCATTCAGTGACATGTCAGATCACTCAGCATTACCGCATTCAGTCACATGTCAGTTCACTCAGCATTACCGCATTCAGTGACATGTCAGATCACTCAGCATTACCACATTCAGTGACATGTCAGATCACTCAGCATTACCACATTCAGTGACATGTCAGATCACTCAGCATTACTGCATTCAGTGACATGTCAGATCACTCAGCATTACCGCATTCAGTGACATGTCAGATCACTCAGCATTACCGCATTCAGTCACATGTCAGATCACTCAGCATTACCGCATTCAGTCACATGTCAGTTCACGCAGCATTACCGCATTCAGTGACATGTCAGATCACTCAGCATTACCACATTCAGTGACATGTCAGATCACTCAGCATTACCACATTCAGTGACATGTCAGATCACTCAGCATTACTGCATTCAGTGACATGTCAGATCACTCAGCATTACCACATTCAGTGACATGTCAGATCACTCAGCATTACCGCATTCAGTGACATGTCAGATCACTCAGCATTACCACATTCAGTGACATGTCAGATCACTCAGCATTACCGCATTCAGTGACATGTCAGATCACTCAGCATTACCGCATTCAGTGACATGTCAGATCACTCAGCATTACCACATTCAGTGACATGTCAGATCACTCAGCATTACTGCATTCAGTGACATGTCAGTTCTCAGCATTACCGCATTCAGTGACATGTCAGATCACTCAGCATTACCGCATTCGGTGAAATGTCAGTTCACTCAGCATTACTGCATTCAGTGACATGTCAGATCACTCAGCATTACCACATTCAGTGACATGTCAGATCACTCAGCATTACCGCATTCAGTGACATGTCAGATCACTCAGCATTACCACATTCAGTGACATGTCAGATCACTCAGCATTACTGCATTCAGTGACATGTCAGATCACTCAGCATTACCGCATTCAGTGACATGTCAGATCACTCAGCATTACCACATTCAGTGACATGTCAGATCACTCAGCATTACCACATTCAGTGACATGTCAGATCACTCAGCATTACTGCATTCAGTGACATGTCAGATCACTCAGCATTACCGCATTCAGTGACATGTCAGATCACTCAGCATTACCGCATTCAGTGACATGTCAGATCACTCAGCATTACCACATTCAGTGACATGTCAGGTCACTCAGCATTACCACATTCAGTGACATGTCAGATCACTCAGCATTACTGCATTCAGTGACATGTCAGATCACTCAGCATTACCGCATTCAGTGACATGTCAGATCACTCAGCATTACCACATTCAGTGACATGTCAGATCACTCAGCATTACCGCATTCAGTGACATGTCAGATCACTCAGCATTACTGCATTCAGTGACATGTCAGTTCTCAGCATTACCGCATTCAGTGACATGTCAGATCACTCAGCATTACCGCATTCGGTGAAATGTCAGTTCACTCAGCATTACTGCATTCAGTGACATGTCAGATCACTCAGCATTACCGCATTCAGTGACATGTCAGATCACTCAGCATTACCGCATTCAGTGACATGTCAGATCACTCAGCATTACCACATTCAGTGACATGTCAGATCACTCAGCATTACCGCATTCAGTGACATGTCAGATCACTCAGCATTACCGCATTCAGTAACATGTCAGGTCACTCAGCATTACCGCATTCAGTGACATGTCAGATCACTCAGCATTACCGCATTCAGTGACATGTCAGATCACTCAGCATTACCGCATTCAGTGACATGTCAGGTCACTCAGCATTACCGCATTCAGTGACATGTCAGATCACTCAGCATTACCGCATTCAGTGACATGTCAGATCACTCAGCATTACCACATTCAGTGACATGTCAGATCACTCAGCATTACCACATTCAGTGACATGTCAGATCACTCAGCATTACCGCATTCAGTGACATGTCAGATCACTCAGCATTACCACATTCAGTGACATGTCAGATCACTCAGCATTACCGCATTCAGTGACATGTCAGATCACTCAGCATTACCACATTCAGTGACATGTCAGATCACTCAGCATTACCGCATTCACTGACATGTCAGGTCACTCAGCATTACCGCATTCAGTGACATGTCAGATCACTCAGCATTACCGCATTCAGTCACATGTCAGATCACTCAGCATTACCGCATTCAGTCACATGTCAGATCACTCAGCATTACCGCATTCAGTCACATGTCAGATCACTCAGCATTACCGCATTCAGTGACATGTCAGATCACTCAGCATTACCGCATTCAGTGACATGTCAGATCACTCAGCATTACCGCATTCAGTGACATGTCAGATCACTCAGCATTACCGCATTCAGTGACATGTCAGGTCACTCAGCATTACCGCATTCAGTGACATGTCAGATCACTCAGCATTACCGCATTCACTGACATGTCAGATCACTCAGCATTACCGCATTCACTGACATGTCAGATCACTCAGCATTACCGCATTCAGTGACATGTCAGATCACTCAGCATTACCGCATTCAGTGACATGTCAGATCACTCAGCATTACCGCATTCAGTGACATGTCAGATCACTCAGCATTACCGCATCCAGTGACATGTCAGATCACTCAGCATTACCGCATCCAGTGACATGTCAGATCACTCAGCATTACCGCATTCAGTGACATGTCAGATCACTCAGCATTACCGCATTCAGTGACATGTCAGATCACTCAGCATTACCGCATTCAGTCACATGTCAGATCACTCAGCATTACCACATTCAGTCACATGTCAGGTCACTCAGCATTACCGCATTCAGTCACATGTCAGATCACTCAGCATTACCGCATTCAGTGACATGTCAGATCACTCAGCATTACCGCATTCAGTGACATGTCAGATCACTCAGCATTACCGCATTCAGTGACATGTCAGATCACTCAGCATTACCGCATCCGGTGACATGTCAGATCACTCAGCATTACCGCATTCAGTGACATGTCAGATCACTCAGCATTACCGCATTCAGTGACATGTCAGATCACTCAGCATTACCGCATTCAGTGACATGTCAGATCACTCAGCATTACCGCATTCAGTCACATGTCAGATCACTCAGCATTACCGCATTCAGTCACATGTCAGTTCACTCAGCATTACCGCATTCAGTGACATGTCAGATCACTCAGCATTACCACATTCAGTGACATGTCAGATCACTCAGCATTACCACATTCAGTGACATGTCAGATCACTCAGCATTACCGCATTCAGTGACATGTCAGATCACTCAGCATTACCACATTCAGTGACATGTCAGATCACTCAGCATTACCGCATTCAGTGACATGTCAGATCACTCAGCATTACCACATTCAGTGACATGTCAGATCACTCAGCATTACCGCATTCAGTGACATGTCAGATCACTCAGCATTACCGCATTCAGTGACATGTCAGATCACTCAGCATTACCACATTCAGTGACATGTCAGATCACTCAGCATTACCGCATTCAGTGACATGTCAGTTCTCAGCATTACCGCATTCAGTGACATGTCAGATCACTCAGCATTACCGCATTCGGTGAAATGTCAGTTCACTCAGCATTACCGCATTCAGTGACATGTCAGATCACTCAGCATTACCACATTCAGTGACATGTCAGATCACTCAGCATTACCACATTCAGTGACATGTCAGATCACTCAGCATTACCCGCATTCAGTGACATGTCAGATCACTCAGCATTACCGCATTCAGTGACATGTCAGATCACTCAGCATTACCGCATTCAGTGACATGTCAGATCACTCAGCATTACCGCATTCAGTGACATGTCAGTTCACTCAGCATTACCGCATTCAGTGACATGTCAGATCACTCAGCATTACCACATTCAGTGACATGTCAGATCACTCAGCATTACCACATTCAGTGACATGTCAGATCACTCAGCATTACCACATTCAGTGACATGTCAGATCACTCAGCATTACCACATTCAGTGACATGTCAGATCATTTAGCATTACCGCATTCAGTGACATGTCAGATCACTCAGCATTACCACATTCAGTGACATGTCAGATCACTCAGCATTACCACATTCAGTGACATGTCAGATCACTCAGCATTACTGCATTCAGTGACATGTCAGATCACTCAGCATTACCGCATTCAGTGACATGTCAGATCACTCAGCATTACCGCATTCAGTCACATGTCAGATCACTCAGCATTACCGCATTCAGTCACATGTCAGTTCACGCAGCATTACCGCATTCAGTGACATGTCAGATCACTCAGCATTACCACATTCAGTGACATGTCAGATCACTCAGCATTACCACATTCAGTGACATGTCAGATCACTCAGCATTACTGCATTCAGTGACATGTCAGATCACTCTGCATTACTGCATTCAGTGACATGTCAGTTCTCAGCATTACCGCATTCAGTGACATGTCAGATCACTCAGCATTACCGCATTCGGTGAAATGTCAGTTCACTCAGCATTACTGCATTCAGTGACATGTCAGATCACTCAGCATTACCACATTCAGTGACATGTCAGATCACTCAGCATTACCGCATTCAGTGACATGTCAGATCACTCAGCATTACCACATTCAGTGACATGTCAGATCACTCAGCATTACTGCATTCAGTGACATGTCAGATCACTCAGCATTACCGCATTCAGTGACATGTCAGATCACTCAGCATTACCACATTCAGTGACATGTCAGATCACTCAGCATTACCACATTCAGTGACATGTCAGATCACTCAGCATTACTGCATTCAGTGACATGTCAGATCACTCAGCATTACCGCATTCAGTGACATGTCAGATCACTCAGCATTACCGCATTCAGTGACATGTCAGATCACTCAGCATTACCACATTCAGTGACATGTCAGGTCACTCAGCATTACCACATTCAGTGACATGTCAGATCACTCAGCATTACTGCATTCAGTGACATGTCAGATCACTCAGCATTACCGCATTCAGTGACATGTCAGATCACTCAGCATTACCACATTCAGTGACATGTCAGATCACTCAGCATTACCGCATTCAGTGACATGTCAGATCACTCAGCATTACTGCATTCAGTGACATGTCAGTTCTCAGCATTACCGCATTCAGTGACATGTCAGATCACTCAGCATTACCGCATTCGGTGAAATGTCAGTTCACTCAGCATTACTGCATTCAGTGACATGTCAGATCACTCAGCATTACCGCATTCAGTGACATGTCAGATCACTCAGCATTACCGCATTCAGTGACATGTCAGATCACTCAGCATTACCACATTCAGTGACATGTCAGATCACTCAGCATTACCGCATTCAGTGACATGTCAGATCACTCAGCATTACCGCATTCAGTAACATGTCAGGTCACTCAGCATTACCGCATTCAGTGACATGTCAGATCACTCAGCATTACCGCATTCAGTGACATGTCAGATCACTCAGCATTACCGCATTCAGTGACATGTCAGGTCACTCAGCATTACCGCATTCAGTGACATGTCAGATCACTCAGCATTACCGCATTCAGTGACATGTCAGATCACTCAGCATTACCACATTCAGTGACATGTCAGATCACTCAGCATTACCACATTCAGTGACATGTCAGATCACTCAGCATTACCGCATTCAGTGACATGTCAGATCACTCAGCATTACCACATTCAGTGACATGTCAGATCACTCAGCATTACCGCATTCAGTGACATGTCAGATCACTCAGCATTACCACATTCAGTGACATGTCAGATCACTCAGCATTACCGCATTCACTGACATGTCAGGTCACTCAGCATTACCGCATTCAGTGACATGTCAGATCACTCAGCATTACCGCATTCAGTCACATGTCAGATCACTCAGCATTACCGCATTCAGTCACATGTCAGATCACTCAGCATTACCGCATTCAGTCACATGTCAGATCACTCAGCATTACCGCATTCAGTGACATGTCAGATCACTCAGCATTACCGCATTCAGTGACATGTCAGATCACTCAGCATTACCGCATTCAGTGACATGTCAGATCACTCAGCATTACCGCATTCAGTGACATGTCAGGTCACTCAGCATTACCGCATTCAGTGACATGTCAGATCACTCAGCATTACCGCATTCACTGACATGTCAGATCACTCAGCATTACCGCATTCACTGACATGTCAGATCACTCAGCATTACCGCATTCAGTGACATGTCAGATCACTCAGCATTACCGCATTCAGTGACATGTCAGATCACTCAGCATTACCGCATTCAGTGACATGTCAGATCACTCAGCATTACCGCATCCAGTGACATGTCAGATCACTCAGCATTACCGCAATCCAGTGACATGTCAGATCACTCAGCATTACCGCATTCAGTGACATGTCAGATCACTCAGCATTACCGCATTCAGTGACATGTCAGATCACTCAGCATTACCGCATTCAGTCACATGTCAGATCACTCAGCATTACCACATTCAGTCACATGTCAGGTCACTCAGCATTACCGCATTCAGTCACATGTCAGATCACTCAGCATTACCGCATTCAGTGACATGTCAGATCACTCAGCATTACCGCATTCAGTGACATGTCAGATCACTCAGCATTACCGCATTCAGTGACATGTCAGATCACTCAGCATTACCGCATCCGGTGACATGTCAGATCACTCAGCATTACCGCATTCAGTGACATGTCAGATCACTCAGCATTACCGCATTCAGTGACATGTCAGATCACTCAGCATTACCGCATTCAGTGACATGTCAGATCACTCAGCATTACCGCATTCAGTCACATGTCAGATCACTCAGCATTACCGCATTCAGTCACATGTCAGTTCACTCAGCATTACCGCATTCAGTGACATGTCAGATCACTCAGCATTACCACATTCAGTGACATGTCAGATCACTCAGCATTACCACATTCAGTGACATGTCAGATCACTCAGCATTACCGCATTCAGTGACATGTCAGATCACTCAGCATTACCACATTCAGTGACATGTCAGATCACTCAGCATTACCGCATTCAGTGACATGTCAGATCACTCAGCATTACCACATTCAGTGACATGTCAGATCACTCAGCATTACCGCATTCAGTGACATGTCAGATCACTCAGCATTACCGCATTCAGTGACATGTCAGATCACTCAGCATTACCACATTCAGTGACATGTCAGATCACTCAGCATTACCGCATTCAGTGACATGTCAGTTCTCAGCATTACCGCATTCAGTGACATGTCAGATCACTCAGCATTACCGCATTCGGTGAAATGTCAGTTCACTCAGCATTACCGCATTCAGTGACATGTCAGATCACTCAGCATTACCACATTCAGTGACATGTCAGATCACTCAGCATTACCACATTCAGTGACATGTCAGATCACTCAGCATTACCGCATTCAGTGACATGTCAGATCACTCAGCATTACCGCATTCAGTGACATGTCAGATCACTCAGCATTACCGCATTCAGTGACATGTCAGATCACTCAGCATTACCGCATTCAGTGACATGTCAGTTCACTCAGCATTACCGCATTCAGTGACATGTCAGATCACTCAGCATTACCACATTCAGTGACATGTCAGATCACTCAGCATTACCACATTCAGTGACATGTCAGATCACTCAGCATTACCACATTCAGTGACATGTCAGATCACTCAGCATTACCACATTCAGTGACATGTCAGATCATTTAGCATTACCGCATTCAGTGACATGTCAGATCACTCAGCATTACCACATTCAGTGACATGTCAGATCACTCAGCATTACCACATTCAGTGACATGTCAGATCACTCAGCATTACTGCATTCAGTGACATGTCAGATCACTCAGCATTACCGCATTCAGTGACATGTCAGATCACTCAGCATTACCGCATTCAGTCACATGTCAGATCACTCAGCATTACCGCATTCAGTCACATGTCAGTTCACGCAGCATTACCGCATTCAGTGACATGTCAGATCACTCAGCATTACCACATTCAGTGACATGTCAGATCACTCAGCATTACCACATTCAGTGACATGTCAGATCACTCAGCATTACTGCATTCAGTGACATGTCAGATCACTCTGCATTACTGCATTCAGTGACATGTCAGTTCTCAGCATTACCGCATTCAGTGACATGTCAGATCACTCAGCATTACCGCATTCGGTGAAATGTCAGTTCACTCAGCATTACTGCATTCAGTGACATGTCAGATCACTCAGCATTACCACATTCAGTGACATGTCAGATCACTCAGCATTACCGCATTCAGTGACATGTCAGATCACTCAGCATTACCACATTCAGTGACATGTCAGATCACTCAGCATTACTGCATTCAGTGACATGTCAGATCACTCAGCATTACCCGCATTCAGTGACATGTCAGATCACTCAGCATTACCACATTCAGTGACATGTCAGATCACTCAGCATTACCACATTCAGTGACATGTCAGATCACTCAGCATTACTGCATTCAGTGACATGTCAGATCACTCAGCATTACCGCATTCAGTGACATGTCAGATCACTCAGCATTACCGCATTCAGTGACATGTCAGATCACTCAGCATTACCACATTCAGTGACATGTCAAGGTCACTCAGCATTACCACATTCAGTGACATGTCAGATCACTCAGCATTACTGCATTCAGTGACATGTCAGATCACTCAGCATTACCGCATTCAGTGACATGTCAGATCACTCAGCATTACCACATTCAGTGACATGTCAGATCACTCAGCATTACCGCATTCAGTGACATGTCAGATCACTCAGCATTACTGCATTCAGTGACATGTCAGTTCTCAGCATTACCGCATTCAGTGACATGTCAGATCACTCAGCATTACCGCATTCGGTGAAATGTCAGTTCACTCAAGCATTACTGCATTCAGTGACATGTCAGATCACTCAGCATTACCGCATTCAGTGACATGTCAGATCACTCAGCATTACCGCATTCAGTGACATGTCAGATCACTCAGCATTACCACATTCAGTGACATGTCAGATCACTCAGCATTACCGCATTCAGTGACATGTCAGATCACTCAGCATTACCGCATTCAGTAACATGTCAGGTCACTCAGCATTACCGCATTCAGTGACATGTCAGATCACTCAGCATTACCGCATTCAGTGACATGTCAGATCACTCAGCATTACCGCATTCAGTGACATGTCAGGTCACTCAGCATTACCGCATTCAGTGACATGTCAGATCACTCAGCATTACCGCATTCAGTGACATGTCAGATCACTCAGCATTACCACATTCAGTGACATGTCAGATCACTCAGCATTACCACATTCAGTGACATGTCAGATCACTCAGCATTACCGCATTCAGTGACATGTCAGATCACTCAGCATTACCACATTCAGTGACATGTCAGATCACTCAGCATTACCGCATTCAGTGACATGTCAGATCACTCAGCATTACCACATTCAGTGACATGTCAGATCACTCAGCATTACCGCATTCACTGACATGTCAGGTCACTCAGCATTACCGCATTCAGTGACATGTCAGATCACTCAGCATTACCGCATTCAGTCACATGTCAGATCACTCAGCATTACCGCATTCAGTCACATGTCAGATCACTCAGCATTACCGCATTCAGTCACATGTCAGATCACTCAGCATTACCGCATTCAGTGACATGTCAGATCACTCAGCATTACCGCATTCAGTGACATGTCAGATCACTCAGCATTACCGCATTCAGTGACATGTCAGATCACTCAGCATTACCGCATTCAGTGACATGTCAGGTCACTCAGCATTACCGCATTCAGTGACATGTCAGATCACTCAGCATTACCGCATTCACTGACATGTCAGATCACTCAGCATTACCGCATTCACTGACATGTCAGATCACTCAGCATTACCGCATTCAGTGACATGTCAGATCACTCAGCATTACCGCATTCAGTGACATGTCAGATCACTCAGCATTACCGCATTCAGTGACATGTCAGATCACTCAGCATTACCGCATCCCAGTGACATGTCAGATCACTCAGCATTACCGCATCCAGTGACATGTCAGATCACTCAGCATTACCGCATTCAGTGACATGTCAGATCACTCAGCATTACCGCATTCAGTGACATGTCAGATCACTCAGCATTACCGCATTCAGTCACATGTCAGATCACTCAGCATTACCACATTCAGTCACATGTCAGGTCACTCAGCATTACCGCATTCAGTCACATGTCAGATCACTCAGCATTACCGCATTCAGTGACATGTCAGATCACTCAGCATTACCGCATTCAGTGACATGTCAGATCACTCAGCATTACCGCATTCAGTGACATGTCAGATCACTCAGCATTACCGCATCCGGTGACATGTCAGATCACTCAGCATTACCGCATTCAGTGACATGTCAGATCACTCAGCATTACCGCATTCAGTGACATGTCAGATCACTCAGCATTACCGCATTCAGTGACATGTCAGATCACTCAGCATTACCGCATTCAGTCACATGTCAGATCACTCAGCATTACCGCATTCAGTCACATGTCAGTTCACTCAGCATTACCGCATTCAGTGACATGTCAGATCACTCAGCATTACCACATTCAGTGACATGTCAGATCACTCAGCATTACCACATTCAGTGACATGTCAGATCACTCAGCATTACCGCATTCAGTGACATGTCAGATCACTCAGCATTACCACATTCAGTGACATGTCAGATCACTCAGCATTACCGCATTCAGTGACATGTCAGATCACTCAGCATTACCACATTCAGTGACATGTCAGATCACTCAGCATTACCGCATTCAGTGACATGTCAGATCACTCAGCATTACCGCATTCAGTGACATGTCAGATCACTCAGCATTACCACATTCAGTGACATGTCAGATCACTCAGCATTACCGCATTCAGTGACATGTCAGTTCTCAGCATTACCGCATTCAGTGACATGTCAGATCACTCAGCATTACCGCATTCGGTGAAATGTCAGTTCACTCAGCATTACCGCATTCAGTGACATGTCAGATCACTCAGCATTACCACATTCAGTGACATGTCAGATCACTCAGCATTACCACATTCAGTGACATGTCAGATCACTCAGCATTACCGCATTCAGTGACATGTCAGATCACTCAGCATTACCGCATTCAGTGACATGTCAGATCACTCAGCATTACCGCATTCAGTGACATGTCAGATCACTCAGCATTACCGCATTCAGTGACATGTCAGTTCACTCAGCATTACCGCATTCAGTGACATGTCAGATCACTCAGCATTACCCATTCAGTGACATGTCAGATCACTCAGCATTACCACATTCAGTGACATGTCAGATCACTCAGCATTACCACATTCAGTGACATGTCAGATCACTCAGCATTACCACATTCAGTGACATGTCAGATCAATCAGCATTACCGCATTCAGTGACATGTCAGATCACTCAGCATTACCACATTCAGTGACATGTCAGATCACTCAGCATTACCACATTCAGTGACATGTCAGATCACTCAGCATTACTGCATTCAGTGACATGTCAGATCACTCAGCATTACCGCATTCAGTGACATGTCAGATCACTCAGCATTACCGCATTCAGTGACATGTCAGATCACTCAGCATTACCGCATTCAGTCACATGTCAGTTCACTCAGCATTACCGCATTCAGTGACATGTCAGAATCACTCAGCATTACCACATTCAGTGACATGTCAGATCACTCAGCATTACCACATTCAGTGACATGTCAGATCACTCAGCATTACTGCATTCAGTGACATGTCAGATCACTCAGCATTACAGCATTCAGTGACATGTCAGATCACTCAGCATTACCGCATTCAGTGACATGTCAGATCACTCAGCATTACCACATTCAGTGACATGTCAGATCACTCAGCATTACCCGCATTCAGTGACATGTCAGATCACTCAGCATTACCGCATTCAGTGACATGTCAGATCACTCAGCATTACCACATTCAGTGACATGTCAGATCACTCAGCATTACTGCATTCAGTGACATGTCAGTTCTCAGCATTACCGCATTCAGTGACATGTCAGATCACTCAGCATTACCGCATTCGGTGAAATGTCAGTTCACTCAGCATTACTGCATTCAGTGACATGTCAGATCACTCAGCATTACCACATTCAGTGACATGTCAGATCAC